>NC_069500.1:695748991-695991491 GCF_027579735.1 Bombina bombina
TTCCCCATAGGAAACAATGGGGCTGCGTTAGGAGCTGAACGCTGCTATTTTGCAGGTGTTAGGTTTTTTTTTCAGCTCAAACTGCCCCATTGTTTTCTATGGGGGAATCGTGCACGCGCACCTTTTTGAAGCTGGCCGCGTCCGTAAGCACCGCTGGTATTTAGAGTTGCAATGGCAGTAAATTATGCTATACGCTCCCTTTTTGGAGCCTAACGCAGCCCTTCTGTGAACTCTAAATACCAGCGGTATTTAAAAGGTGCGGGGGAAAAAAGCCAGCGTTAGCTACGCGGGTCGTTACCGACAAAACTCTAAATCTAGCCATTATTGCTTTAGATTTTAAGAAGTCTTGCAAAAGTAGCTAAGATAAGAGTTTGTCCCAGAAATTTGGATTACTACCGTTTGCCACTCTTTATAAGGCAGGGGATCAAATGTAGCTCTAGTTACTTAATAATATGCATGTACTCTTATATACAAATAGAACAACAGGTTTGGCACTAAATCTAAAGCGTCCTGCTGTTATGGTAGTCCTGTAAAAAGAGCCAAGATATTTAGGAACCATAGGCAAATGAACAAAAACTTCATGGCGTCACATTTTTACCACTTTTAAAGCCTCTAATATCCAATCAACCTTTCCTTCTCAATTTATCAGCAGGATATGAAAATAAGAAAAAAACAAAAGTTTAGCACTTATCTATATTCTGATAGCATCAGGCAAAATTCTCTGTATATCAATCCAGACTTTTTTCTCCTTTTTCCTTTTCGCCCTCCAGCATTTGTTAACCAAGGATAGCCAATGAGATTTATTAACCCCACAACAACTGGAGCTTTAACAATTTGTAATCCAGATCTCGGAAACAAGGAGGTCAGTACTTTTGCTTTGGAGCCGCACTTGACTCTCACATCTGCGGAAGAGTACCACTCAGCTTAGCAGTATTTAGCAGGACTGCAATAATCCTCAATACTGGCAGGTAACTCCTATCCCTGGGGCAGGTGTCCTGTGAGCAGCTGAAAATGCTAACCCAAAACACTCACCGCTGTCGGGGTCCTGGGAGTTCACTCCAGTACTTATTTGTGCTAACAGATTAGAAAGTGTGGATTTACCACTGACTGCAGCGTTGGTAGCGTGGTTGTAGCGGTGGCTCCGGCTCCAGACCTGAACAAATTGCCAACTCGTCCAGAATCCGGATAATAGGCTACGTCTTACTTCGACAAGTTCTTGAGCTGTGGCCCAAGTGACTTGGCCCAAATAACATTAAGCAGACTTCCGAGGTCGACAGGCTTACGAGGAGGGTCTCTTCGCTCACAAGAAACACCCAACGAGGGTTTGGATTCACCCCTTGTCTAGGGCTAGATCGGCTTTTGGGGAGACGATGGAGTGCTGCTATTTCCAGAGATGCTAGTTTCATGCGTTTGCTTCAACTCCTCCCAGACCAGAAACCTCAATACTAACTTCCTCTTACTGCCCCATATCTTTATTTAATAATGACTGTAAGCTTTTTACTGATATATTTGTGGACAGACTTGCTAAATTAGCGAGTGACATCATTCCTAAAATTTCTCAGGTAGTAGCTAAACTTTTTGAGATGACATCTGCAAAATTATTTATCCCTTGAACTATACCCATGTTGCTATTATATTATGTATTATATTTCTTCTCTTTTCTAAGTCCACTTGAGCATTTATAAATAAATAGATTAAGAAAAAATAATAGGATAAACCAAGAGAAATAACATTTGAACTGAATTTTGGAAGTGGGCGAATTGGTCCATAAATATTACAAAATATGTCAGCCTGTACAGCTTCCTGTAATGTGGCTACAATATATCTATCTATGGGGTCGATTTTGGAAGCTGTTATTCGGGCCGTTCTCTGAGTTTGTGAACCCATAAAGAAGCAGTGTTTGGGGGCCCGTGGATTAAATAAAGATATTGATATTGCTACTATAATCACTTATATTTCAATACAGTTTTATTTATATTCCTGATGTGAGTACCTGTTCACCCACCTTCACTATGAATATATAAGCAATGGACACTGTACACTGCCTGAATGTATCATTGCAAAAACATTTGCTTGTGCAACAATGTCCCCTGCTCTTGCAGGTCCAGTCTGTCAATCACCCCAAACAAACGTGTTTGGGGTGTTTTATGTCCACTGCCTCAGAAGAGGGGGATGACTGCTGCTTCATAAATAGCAGAAAGCAGGGTTGCATACGTGAGCCTGTCATTAAAAGGTCTTAAAAACAGCTTCCACTGCTTAATACAATAAGCCCAATGTTTTCAGTAAGGGTGCTGTACATTTTACTGTTAGCTTAAAAAACATGTAATTAACAATTACTTTTTGTTTGTAGTTTAAGAATTTTCTTTTAAGTAGATGTGTATATAATTTTAAGAAAAATAAGGGATACCCAATGAAATATCCACAAACTAGTCAACTGTTGGCTCAATTAACTTAATTACTGATTAACCAACACTCTGCTAGAATACCCTATCCCCAATTCCTACAGTATATGGATAATTAATCCCCTATATTCCTGAATACCCCCACTATAATAGTTAATTTCCTATGCACCCAAATACTTACACTAACTAATATATCTGTATGCCGGAATACATTTACTGCCATACTCAACAACACTACATTATAAAATAATCTTAAACTATCTAGTTACAGTTTTATTTTGTGCTACCCAATGCAACTTCCTTCTACCCCAAGGGAACCACCTAAGTGACTTCTTCAAAGCAAGTAACACCACAAGTTTCCACACCAGGCTGCAGACATTTAGCATTAATTGTATGAGGATCGAAAACCTATGCAACAAAATATGAAATACTAATTTAAATTGCTGACATATACTATCATTCACCTAGATTACAAGTTTTGCGTTATGAGTCAAATAGCAGCGTTGTGGCCCATAACGCATCATTTTCCCTAACGCAGCCATTACAAGTCTTGTCAGTATAGGTGTACCGCAAGCCTTTTAGCCTGTAACGCAGCGTCAGTACCGCACTCCTAAAAATGAAGTTTTTTTCATGGGATTCCCATAGCGCCAGTATTACGAGTTTTGCGGTGAGGCTAAAAATGATCATTACAGCCTAAAAATGACAAGATCTGTAAAGCCATCTAAAGTCAGTAGTTATGAGTTTTACGCTACAAAACTGTAACATAAAACTCATAACTAAAGTGTTAAAAGTACACTAAACATCCATAAACTACCTATTAACCCCTAAACAGAGGCCCTCCCGCATTGTAAACACTATTTTAAAGTTTGTAACCCCTAATCTGCCGCTCCCGACATCTCCACACTAAATATTTTTATTAACCCCTATTCCAGCTCTCCCTGACATCCTCACCACTATACTAAAGTTATTAACCTCTAAACTGCTGCCCACCTGTATCGCAAACACTATTTAAATATTATTAACCCCTAATCTGCCATCCTTAAAGGGAATTTAGCTCTTTTACTGCCCAGACCCTAAACTAAAAAAAAAAACACCCAAAAAACCCTTACACTAACCCCCTGATGATCCACTGAAAGTTTTTGAAGTCCCGCTTGAACGATCTTCATCCCGGAGTTGAAATCCTGATCCAGGCGGCAAGAAGTCTTCATCCAGACGGCCTCTTCAATCTTCAAGCCGGCGGCAAAGTTCTGATCCAATCGGCGAAAAGTCTTCATCCAGGCAGCTTCTTCAATCTTCATCCAGCCGGCATCTTCTATCTTGATCCCGGAGGTGCGGAGCGGGTCCATCCTGAAAACATCCAGGGTGGAGCAGCCTCTTCAAATGGTTGCCTCCGTACACTGAATCTTCAATGCAAGGGATGCCATCCAAGATGGCGTCCCTTGCATTCCTATTGGCTGAAAAATTTGAATCAGCCAATAGGAATTAAAGCTGCTAAAATCCTATTGGCTGTCCTATTGGCTGAAAAATTTGAATCAGCCAATAGGAATTAGAGCTGCTAAAATCCTATTGGCTGTTTGAATCAGCCAATAGTATTTAAGCAGCTCTAATTCTATTGTATGATGAATCAGCCAATAGAATAAAAGCTGCTTAAATCCTATTGGCTGTTCAAGATAGAAGAGTCTGGGCAGTAAAAGAGCTAAATGCCCTTTTAAGGGCAATGCCCATACAAATGCCCTTTTTAAGGACAATGGATAGCTTAGGTTTTTTTATAATTAGGTTTTTTCTTTTGGGTGGTTGGTTTGGTGGTGGGTTTTACTGTTGGGGGGTCTTTGTGTTTTTTTACAGGTAAAAGAGCTGATATCTTTGGGGCAATGCCCCACAAAAGGCCCTTTTGAGGGCCATTGATAGTTTATTGTAGGCTAGGGTTTTTTATTATTTTGGATGGGCTTTTTTATTTTGATAGGGCTGATAGATTAGGTGCAATTCTTTTTTATTTTGGATAATTTTGTTTCTTATTTTGTGGGCAATTCCCTACAAAAGGCCCTGTTAAGGGCCCCCAAAAGGCCCTTTTATAGGCTCCTGGTAGTTTGGGGGGTGGGGTTTGTATCGTCTTAGGGGGTGTTTGTATTTGTTTTATCAAAAGAGCTATTTATCTCAGGGCAATACCCTACAAAAGACCCTTTTAATGGACCCCCAAAAGACCCTTTTAAGGGCCCTTGGTAGTTTGGGGGGTGGGGGTTTGTATAGTGTTAGGGGGTGTTTGTATTTTTTTGGAGCAAAAGAGCTGTTTATCTCAGGGCAATGCCCTACAAAAAGCCCAATTAAGGGCCCCCCAAAAGGCCCTTTTAAGGGCCCTTGGTAGTTTGGCGGGTGGGGGTTTGTATAGTGTTAGGGGGTGTTTGTATTTTTTTGGTGCAAAAGAGCTGTTTATCTCAGGGCAATGCCCTACAAAAGGCCCTTTTAAGGGTCCCCAAAAGGCCCTTTTAAGGGTCCTTGGTAGTTTATTCTAGATTAGGCTTTTTTTATTTTGGGGTGGAGTTTTTGTTTTAAAGGGTATTAGAATATTAATAATCTTTATTTTTTGGATAATTTTGTTTGTTTGTTTTTTGTAATGGTAGATTTTTTATTTTTTGTAATGGTAGGTTTTTTATTTTTTGTAATGTTAGGTTTAGTGTAAGGCAGGTTAGGTTTTATTTCACAGGTAAGTTTGTATATTTTAACTAGGTAGTTAGTAAATAGTTAATAACTATTTACTAACTAGTCTACCTAGTTAAAATAAATACAAACTTACCTGTGAAATAAAAATAAAATCTAAGTTAGACACAATATAACTATTAGTTATATTGTAGCTAGCTTAGATTTTATTTCACAGGTAAGTATTTAGATTTAACTAGGTATTATTTAGTTATTAATTGTAAATTTAATTTAGATCTAATTTCATTATGTTAAAGTTAGGGGGTGTTAGGGTTAGGGTAAGGGGATAATAGTTTAATTTAGGTTGTTGCTATGTGGGGGGCTGGTGGTTTAGGGGTTAATAGGTTTATTTTGTTAATAATTGTAAGTTTAGTTTATATCTAGTTTAATTATGTTACAGTTAGGGGGTGTTAGGGTTAGGGTTACGTTAGGTTTACGTTAGGGTTAGGGTTACGTTAGGGTTAGGGGTTAATAGTTTAATTTAAGTTGTTGCAATGTGGGGGGCTGGCGGTTTAGGGGTTAATAGGTTTATTAGTGGTAGTGATGTGGGAGGCCAGAGGTTTAGGGGTTAATAGCTTTTTTAGGTGGCGGCGATATCGGGAGCAGCGGAATAGGGGTTAATAACTTTAATATAGTTGCGGCGATGTTGGGGTGTGGCGGAATAGGGGTTAATAAGTTTAGTATAAAGCGGCGATATCAGGAGCGGCAGATTAGGGGTTAATTATTTTATTTAGGTGGCGGCGATATTGGGAGTGGAAGATTAGGGGTTAATAACTGTAGGTAGGTGTCGGCGATGTCAGGAGCAGCAGATTAGGGGTGTTTAGACTCAGGGTTTATGTTAGGGTGTTAGGTTTAAACTGTATTTTCTTTTTCCCCATAGACATTAATGGGGCTGTGTTACGGAGCTTTTGTTTGCCGGCTCTCCCCATTGATGTCTATGTGGAAAGCATGCACAAGCACGTAAGAACACGTTGCTGCAGGGTACGGCACTGGTCGTTAAGGGGTCAAATACATGAAGACAAAAGCCTCATTAGTATTTTCAATATTTTAGTAAAATAAAATGCATTTACTTGAATGCTGAGATTTGTTCCTCATGTTCTATATGTTCTGTCAGCCAGACAGAGAATACTAAAACCCTAGAGCTGCATTATTTGAAAAGAGAGGACTGTTTTATTTGTTTTCTTTTTAAATTGCTGCAAGACCAAAACTTGTAAATATATATTCATACATATTTTTAAATATAGTAACATTGCCACTAGGTTTTTGCACTTGTCGGGTTGCACTCGTATTATGAGTTGAAAGTAAACTGTTTTTGTTCACGCTAACCTGACGAGTGCAAAAAGCCGAACTTAGAATATTGTGTGCGTATTCACGAATTCACCAATAGAAGTCAATTGAGCAAAAAAAGTGTTAAACATACCTAACAACCTACTCGCGGGCAAACCCAATAGCAAAAAAACATCCAACTCACACACAAACACACTTGCATATTCTCAAGTGCGCTCACCCGACATGAAAATATGAATGTTTTACATTGCAATGCTCTTCACATTGAAGAATATATTCTATTTATTCTTAAATATATATTTCTACGTATTTCTGAGGATATGTTGGTATAATATATATCTATACTGTACATATATATATATATATATATATATATATATATATATATATATATATATATATATATATATATATATATATATAAAACATGGAAGGGAACTGCACTCCAAGACCGGATCAGGTACATCCAGCCCTGGGTGCTAAATAGCACTCCAAAAAAGCTGTGATGTCACCAGAGCCACAGGCAGTTAACCCCAGTCCGGAATGGGTGCAAGAACCAAGGGAGATTACAAATAAAAAGTAATACAACACATAGAAACACCCAGCACTCACCAGCTAGCTCACAGCTAAGATAAAATCACAACTGGAAAGGTTAGTCACCGCATCTGGCCAAATGGGAAAGCTCAGGCACCACGTCAAGGTCCTTTCCATAGCCTGAGTCCCTAACACAGGCACACCATCATGCGAGCTCACAGAGCCAAACAAACTGAGAACAAAGAAGGGGTGCACAGGTGGCTGTAATCACCCATAGAAAATACAAAACCTGGAAGGGAACTGCACTCCAAGACCGGATCAGGTACACATCCTGTGACTCAGCAACATCCAGCCCTGGGTGCTAAATAGCACTCAAAAAAAGCTGTGATGTCACCAGAGCCACAGGCAGTTAACCCCAGTCCGGAATGGGTGCAAGAAACAAGGGGGATTACAAACAAAAAGTAATACAACACATAGAAACACCCAGCACTCACCAGCTAGCTCACAGCTAAGATAAAATCACAACTGGAAAGGTTAGTCACCGCATATATATCTATACCTATATATGATTCTATATATAGGTATAGATATATACAGATATATAGGAATATCTATTTAAAAATCTTAAAACATATTCTGCTATGTGCAGGTCACTGGAATGTGAAATATTTTTAGTAAATGCAGTTAAAACCTTTATTAAAAATGAATATTACATAAATATGCTTTTGCATGTTTTCATCTACTTAACTGCAAAGGGCTCCAATGCACGTATATATATATTTCTATATATGTGTACATATGTATTTATGCAGTCATATGTGTATATATGTCCGTAAATAAAAAATATACACATATAAATACATAAATACATATGTACACATATATAAATAAATAAAGATAGATGATAGATAGATAGATAGATAGATAGATAGATAGATAGATAGATAGATAGATAGATAGATAGATAGATAGATAGATAGATAGATAGATAGATAGTACAGGGAGTGCAGAATTATTAGGCAAGTTGTATTTTTGAGGATTCATTTTATTATTGAACAACAACCATGTTCTCAAAGAACCCAAAAAAATCATTAATATAAAAGCTGAATAGTTTTGGAAGTAGTTTTTAGTTTGTTTTTAGTTATAGCTATTTTAGGGGGATATCTGTGTGTGCAGGTGACTATTACTGTGCATAATTATTAGGCAACTTAACAAAAAACAAATATATACCCATTTCAATTATTTATTTTTACCAGTGAAACCAATATAACATCTCAACATTCACAAATATACATTTCTGACATTCAAAAACAAAACAAAAACAAATCAGTGACCAATATAGCCACCTTTCTTTGCAAGGACACTCAAAAGCCTGCCATCCATGGATTCTGTCAGTGTTTTGATCTGTTCACCATCAACATTGCAGCAGTAGCATCCACAGCCTCCCAGACACTGTTCAGAGAGGTGTACTGTTTTTCCTCCTTGTAAATCTCACATTTGATGATGGACCACAGGTTCTCAATGGGGTTCAGATCAGGTGAACAAGGAGGCCATGTCATTAGATTTTCTTCTTTTATACTCTTTCTTGACAGCCACGCTGTGGAGCACATGGACGCGTGTGATGGAGCATTGTCCTGCATGAAAATCATGTTTTTCTTGAAGGATGCAGACTTCTTCCTGTACCACTGCTTGAAGAAGGTGTCTTCCAGAAACTGGCAGTAGGACTGGGAGTTGAGCTTGACTCCATTCTCAACCCGAAAAGGCCCCACAAGCTCATCTTTGATGATACCAGCCCAAACCAGTACTCCACCTCCACCTTGCTGGCGTCTGAGTCGGACTGGAGCTCTCTGCCCTTTACCAATAAAGCCACGGGCCCATCCATCTGGCCCATCCAGACTCACTCTCATTTCATCAGTCCATAAAACCTTGGAAAAATCAGTCTTGAGATATTTCTTGGCCCAGTCTTGACGTTTCAGCTTGTGTGTCTTGTTCAGTGGTGGTCGTCTTTCAGCCTTTCTTACCTTGGCCATGTCTCTGAGTATTGCACACCTTGTGCTTTTGGGCACTCCAGTGATGTTGCAGCTCTGAAATATGGCCAAACTGGTGGCAAGTGGCATCTTGGCAGCTGCACGCTTGACTTTTCTCAGTTCATGGGCAGTTATTTTGCGCCTTGGTTTTTCCACACGCTTCTTGCGACCCTGTTGACTATTTTGAATGAAACGTTTGATTGTTAGATGATCACGCTTCAGAAGCTTTGCAATTTTAAGAGTGCTGCATCCCTCTGCAAGATATCTCACTATTTTTGACTTTTCTGAGCCTGTCAAGTCCTTCTTTTGACCCATTTTGCCAAAGGAAAGGAAGTTGCCTAATAATTATACACACCTGATATAGGGTGTTGATGTCATTAGACCACACCCCTTCTCATTACAGAGATGCACATCACCTAATATGCTTAATTGGTAGTAGGCTTTCGAGCCTATACAGCTTGGAGTAAGACAACATGCATAAAGAGGATGATGTGGTCAAAATACTAATTTGCCTAATAATTCTGCACTCCCTGTATGTCTATGTTAAGGCCCTTTGTCTGCCTTTTTTCTTTAACACCTGAAACCTCATTCTTTGAGGTCTTATAATTTTTGTGTGCAATCATTTATTTTTTATTTTCTATTATTATAATTTTATTAGATGGTGTTATTATGAGTGTAACTCTACATTGTAATATATTTCTATGTTGTGTGCAACTTTTTTGTTTTGTGAAACAGTTAATCAGAGCTCTGAGGACGCAGAAATCATTATAGCGTAAATCACGAATGCGCTCAAGCGATCACATTTACTTTCAACTTGTAATAGCAGCGGTAAACCAGACGAGCACAAACACCCACTATAAACCTCTAATCGCTCACGCATAACTGTTAGCGCTCCACTCATAATATGGCCTTTTACAGTCCAATCTGGAGCAGATCTGGTGTCGTAAACTGTGATCTTTTGGAACAACAAACACAAATTACATGGTAGTGAAGCCTATACTTATGGTAAATAGGAATGACTAAGGTATTATTTAGGTTGATGCAAGTGTCACTTTAAAGATGAATATCATTCAAATTGAAATAATGATGCATGACTAAAAAAAGTTAAGACCTTATAAGCAATTTTTTTCTTTTTCTTTTTTTAAAGACCTTGCTGAGCAAGCCTACTGGGAATTTGTGTGTTTGTTTGAAGGCTTCCTTCTAAAGGATTTTATTGAGCTCTACATCAATCAACAGTTGACCAGCTCAAGAAAGAAGGAGAGCAATAAGATTCAACTAAATGGAATCTGGGGAATACTTCATTCTTTCCCTGTCACTATTTAAATGACCCCAGAGTCTGAGTTAAGCGATTTCTATTAATGCAAACTACCTCATGCTTCAATATGTTTTGGAAACAGGGTCTATTATAATTAAATAAATTGTAATAATTAAAATTAGGCATGCAGAATAATGAAAAAAGATGAGAAAATATGTGCAATTATATACAGGGAAGCCACCGTAGGAGGCATTTCAATTGTTGTACTTGAAGTCAATGATATTCTTCCATGTCCTGCTGTCTGTTCTTGCTTCATTGGTTATGTTTTTTCTATACTTTTCCTGTCAATAAAGAGAGCTAAACAAATGTAATTTCTTGATATGATATTAAATCTTTTTTCTTCTTCTACTTTTATATATGAACTAGTTACTATATTGGAGAATGCAGATGTTAAGAAAATGATATTGTGTATTTAAGATTATCTTATAGCAAATTACTGCAGTCTTTAGTGTGATTCATGTCTTTGTTGTAGCTCTGAAAGCATCTTATTATCAAAGATCTAAGGTAATAGTTTATTGCACGCTAACAGATGCCATCACCTGCACCTTATTGTTCTGAGATTGTGAAAGGTCAGTTCATTACATTGAAAAGTATTTGCTTTACTGATTAGCAATGATTTTGGACATATGTTGACAATCTACGGAATGGAGTTTTAAAAAGGACTTATTCCAACTCTACTTTTGAAAAAAGACATATAAAGGTTATTGGAATATAATGACAAAAAATAATAAATTAATTTGCAATCTGATTTACAATTAATAATAGCAAAAATTATCTTTATCTTAAGTATTTGTTGCTGCTTTTATATGATGATAACAAGATCTATGATAACAGATAATTGTACTAAACAATAACAAAACATTAAGGCAAATAAAATATTTTCCTGGGTATTTTTAAATATATTTTTTTGTTTGTCTATTTTTTTTTTTTTGTTAAAGGAATGCTTCACCAGATAGCCTTTTAACAATGTTAAATTGATCATTCTCATGATTTATCAATGCATGCTAATAATATACCCCAGATTATTATTTGCTTAACCTCCACAAAGGGGTTAAACATATATGCAAAATTACAATTGGGTGCCCCAAGCTTGTCAGCTCATGAGAAGGATATGGCTAAAAATATTGGCAGCTATAGGCTCCATTTAGCAAGCTGATAGTTTAAAAGCAGCGGTCATCAATCACCCCTCCCCCACACACACATACACAATAGTCCAACTGGGTTGATTGACAGCCCCTGTTTGTGCATGATTGGCTTTGTGCGAGCAGGAAGCTGTGTTGCACAAGCAGAAGCTAGTGAAATATTAAATGTGGGCAGCATATTGCTACCTACTAACCTCAATGCCAAATGGACAGTTCAAAGTTGTCCACCCGGAGTTTCTTAAATGGAGGATTATGTGTGTCTGCTGCACCTGATTGGTTCCTTGGCCATGTTTTTCTATAAAGCTTCAATCATTATGGCCTTTCAACATTTAAACAAGTAATCTAAGTTAGACAAAGCAAAAAACAAATTACATACTCAAAAACAAATTGATGCATTTTTTTTTTTTTGAGGTGAAAATGGCATATACAATCAGTCACATCAGACAGGTTACAATATACTTATGTCATAAAAAAAGGAAAAATAATGTGGAACATCTTATAAAGACATCAATACAAAAGAGACCAACATGACGTGTTAATCCAGGCACCTCAGTTTTTTTGATAAGTTTGTAGTGTCTTCCAAAACAAACAGGTCCGTTCAAGGGACCAGAGACTGTAATGAACTAGTGAAGACGTGCTAATGGAGCTAATAGTAGAAAGTCTAGTTTCAGTAGGTATGAAGAAGAGGCAAGCTTTGGATTATAGATACAATATCAGAATATAAAGTATAAGGAGGGCACTGAAATTAATCTGAATCAGCGTCAGCCACCGTCAGTAAACTGATAAATATGTTGTGCCAAAAAGAATCCTCGGCTGGCAGTATAAGCATAGATGGATATTAACATAGAACATTTGTAATAATATACATATTAGTAAAAGCATTAGTCTAGACAATTTTCAGGTATTCCCGGAAATCATAATAAGATTATATGAACTTGTTGTTCATAAGTAATAAAAAATATACACATGAACACGACAATATTTCTTGTGTTAAAGCCAGAAGACCCTATTTACATATAAATGGGAGAAACGTTAAGTAAGGTTCTTCAGACTGGGCAGAGACTGTGTAACTCTGCCAAAAAAAAGAGTGCAGAGGATAAAGGTACTTATCCCTCACCGCACAAGAGGGGGGGGGCGGGGTGCACAACAGGCTCCAGCAACAATACAAATATCAGCCCATTCTTTAAACTTCTCAAACTGGAAGATATGCCATAAGGCACCAAGCTAATGATCATCCTTTATTATAAGGTATGGATGTGGTGATCGGTAATATAGTAAAAAAAAAATTAACCATTTATGTATTAACAATGAGCTAGTGGCTATCAGACTTAATACATACAAGGAGAGTTCCAGGATATGACCTTGGACCAAGTATTCATTGCATGTGCACCCTAATCAGCTGAGGGCTAAAGAAAGAGGGGACTCATGTTATAAGAAAAATGCATAAACTATTACATAAAGACTGTAGGAGCTTAAGTAGGAATGTTACAAGTATGGAATCTATATAATTTCAGAACATATGTCTTCATAAATATAGAATCACCCCACTTATTATATACAAGATATTAGACCTGTGACTGTGACTCAACCACTTGTAGGAGCTAAAGGCCATCAGACTAATTAAAGGTTAGGTGAGTTGCAGTGTATAACCATGGGCTAAGTATACATTGCTGTTAAGCTATTAGGAGACTAAGACACATGTGTAGGTGGTTATACTATAGGGTCACTTTTGACCTATCAAATAGGATACCTTACCAGGTAATAAAAGTTTTCACATGCTATAGATTTCAACCATTTTGAAACCATTATAAGGCTACAATAGCTGATGTGTAATATCCCACTTCGGTATAGTGTGTGTTAGATATTGTTTTAGTAAATGATATTTGCAGATAGTAGTCCATAAACACAACACCACCTATACAAACACATAGTCAATAAGAATTCTCAAAGAATATCAAGGTAACACTTCCCGTTAAGTAAGAATACATTAAATCAAGCATTCTAAGATAAATAAACATATAAATAGGAGCTATATAAACAGTGTTAGGTACTCCAAGGCCATACATATATGAAGCACTGAAGAACAAACCCTCAGAGTCACAGTAATAAAGGTATTCCCCCAGACGTGTGTCCTGTAGTAAACTTACCATACCCAGTGCTGCATAGATCAGAGAGTCCCACCGCGACAATACTTGCAGGCACTCTGGTACCAGGGCTATGTGTGACTACCCTATTCCAGTCTGGACAACTAAGAAGATGTTGGAAATTTGACAGATCGGAGCAGTATAGATCGCACAGGGATCGGCAAGGTAAGTCTGTGCGACCAGCCAGGTGACAGTTCTACCGAGTAGAGAACGGATATCGGACATCAGGCACTGAGTACCGCAATCTTCTTCCGGGCAATAGCACAGCAGTAGAAATCTGTTTTTATGCAAGGAGAGTTGTCCCAACATTAACAGCATGGGTTGGATATGTAGACTCTCCCTTATTACCATCTCAGCTCGCGTGTCATCCACGGCCTCCAAAGAGCCAACAGCAACTCCCCATATGGGGACTAAGGTAGGCAGGGAGGTCTCACAAGGATCCAGTCGCACACAGACCCCTGGGGTCACAACAGGATGTGGGCTTCTATCTGGAAGTGCTTCACCACACCATTTAGGTAAATCTGTATTCATCCCTCTTTTGTTCTTGGGGAACTCCATCTCTAATGTGGAATGCCTAGTGGTAGTCACTTGGGTAGGACTCACAGGGGTATCAGGAGCCACAAGAGGCTCATTATCATCTCTTTCTGTAATCAGGGGTCTGGTGATCGATATGAGCCGGTCCAATCTTCTCAACAGATTGTGATCATATTCTTCAAAGAGGGCTAATATAGCCATGTGGGAATCCTCCATGTTCACACCACCCCGTAGCTAGGCCACACCTTGTAGATCAGACAATAAACTGAGGAAGCACTCCCAAATCTTGCTCCAACTTGTACAGCAGGGTTTTAGTTAGAGGTATATTATGTATCTACCCTTTATGGGCTGTCAGGTCAAAAGGAACCCCAAAAATCTATAATAAAGCCAGGAGCTACTGTTCTGTGCGTCTAGTCACCTCGGCGATTAGCTCCGCCCCCCCAAATTGATGCATTTTAGTTTAACTTTAGAGTGACCCCTTAGGTAAGCAGTATTTAGACATGTGTATAGACCAAAAAATTGTATTGGATGAATAGTTAGTCATAAACTGTTTACTTTTTCAATTTTATTTATTTTTGCTTTGTCTAATACTTTTTCATGGGGTCATTTAAAAAGTTAAATGAAAAGTACTTTTCCCACTATTTCCTATGGGTAATGGCTTTTTAGGGCAGCAGAGGAGCCGATGGAAAGCAGCTTAAACTAAAATAAAGTTAAATAAGCAGCTAGTGTTAGTATTACAAGCCAGCAGCATAAACATTCTTAAAAAAAAATTTTTCATAAGGTCAGGACTACCCATGAATAAAAGGGAAGCTTACAAACTTATTGGTTGACAAAGGAATCAACCAGCGGACAATTAATCAAGAACATTACTGGATCTCTATTGTTTAGTGTCAAACTGTAATTTTGAAGCCTTTCTTGCTCGCAGAAAAGCCTTCCACAGTCACTTTCTAGAGTAAAAAAATCAACAATATGTTTGCGTGCGTGTATTCATCCATTTTATGTTAAAGGATTTTTTTTTTTATATTATTCTTAGCAAATTGCATCAATTTTTTTTTAAACTTTCCCATGTCCAATTGCACCTTTAATGGTATCTATATATTTTATGAAATTTGGAACAAACCAAATGCAAGAGAAGGAAAACAGGTTAAAAATAATTGTTTAGGAAATATTTATAGGACACTATAAATGAAAATTAGAAATATATTTTTTCCTTCTTTAAGCTATCATCTTATGGATTTCACAAAATTCTTTTAGGCCAAAAAATGTATTTGAATTAATAATTTTCACTTCTATTGTTGATTAAATTGAATAGAATAAATGTGAATATAACTTCTGTATAATGGGAAATACATGAAGGAATTGTTCTGCAAACAATAGCACTAATGTATCAGGTAAACTGTAATTTACATTCTTAGTTGCTGGGCCATTTTGCTTCTGTGTGCTCTCTGCATTAATCAGTTTTACCTACTAAAATTATTATTTTTTACTCTAGCCATGTACGTTTGGAGGATAACTATGTATATACCCTTAAAACAGAAAAATCACTATCCCCAGAATACAAACCAAGTCATTATTTATAATGCTGTTAAAAAAAACAAAACAGCATGAATCTTTTTTCTTTCAACTTTTGAATCATAAAGTTTGTTAGAATATTTAACTTCAGGCCACCTTCTAAAATACCTACATTTATAATCAAATAAATATTATTTATTTATTTATTTATTTATTTATAAAATAATTTACCAGGAAGGATCCATTGAGATTTCTCTCATTTTCGAGTATGTCCTGGGTCCACAAAACATTTCATTGATACAATAGGGTACAATAAAATACAAAAACAATATTAATACACAATATATGCAAAAACTGTAACATAGAACAGGTAGGAAATATATAATCAACCATGACCATGATGGTGCAAGCTAAAAACAATAGGGTTCTTAGCTTGCACCATCCTGCAATTTACAAAGAAAAATACATTAGAATGAATATAATTAGAATTATATTTTTTTTAATATTTATTATTTTGTAATCTAAAATGAATATTAATTTTACAACGGATTGGATTTGCTCAATTCGGAATGCATCAATGATTATTACCAATCTGAATAAATAAAACAAATTATAATATTTTTCAAACAATAAAGCAAATTTTAACCTTTCATATTTTCCGTTCCCTTTTGTATATTTATAAAGATAAACTAGAATCTTTCAAACTTGAGAAACATAAGGCATGAACCAAACAGTGTTGTGCTTTCCACTCCAGTTGTAGCTGTCAGAAGATAATCATCAAAAACACAATTGCCTAAATACTGTGAGGCTAAAAGTCCTTTATTTCATAGAAGTGTCATTCTTTTTGCTTTCAAATGAGGAGTCTTATGACATATTTCTGTTGTTGGGGATAACATATAAAATTATTTAGTGTTCCTTCACAGCTTGAATTTTTAAAGCCTTCATTTCAAAGAAATGTCTTTTTTTTAATGGAGGATATATATGACATGTTCTATTGAAGGGAGAATAGGATTTTCTTTAATATGCTTTCAAAATCTGAATGTCAAAATTATTAAGATGAAGGGCATATACGGTCTTGTTCTCATTTACTGTTAGGCCAAAACAACCACCCTCCCCAAAATTAATAACTTTGAGTTAGTGAAGATTCCAAATTACTGACTGCCTTTATAACTATGATATATCAAAACTTTGTAGAAATAGACTGCATTATACCATTACACATATAGTCACATGTATAATGATATATATATATATATATATATATATATATATATATATATATATATATATATATATATATATATATATATATATATATATATATATATATATATATACAGGGAGTGCAGAATTATTAGGCAAGTTGTATTTTTGAGGATTAATTTTATTATTGAACAACAACCATGTTCTCAATGAACCCAAAAAAACTCATTAATATCAAAGCTGAATAGTTTTGGAAGTAGTTTTTAGTTTGTTTTTAGTTATAGCTATTTTAGGGGGATATCTGTGTGTGCAGGTGACTATTACTGTGCATAATTATTAGGCAACTTAACAAAAAACAAATATATACCCATTTCAATTATTTATTTTTACCAGTGAAACCAATATAGCATCTCAACATTCACAAATATACATTTCTGACATTCAAAAACAAAACAAAAACAAATCAGTGACCGATATAGCCACCTTTCTTTGCAAGGACACTCAAAAGCCTGCCATACATGGATTATGTCAGTGTTTTGATCTGTTCACCATCAACATTGCGTGCAGCAGCAACCACAGCCTCCCAGACACTGTTCAGAGAGGTGTACTGTTTTCCCTCCTTGTAAATCTCACATTTGATGATGGACCACAGGTTCTCAATGGGGTTCAGATCAGGTGAACAAGGAGGCCATGTCATTAGATTTTCTTCTTTTATAGCCTTTCTTGCCAGCCACGCTGTGGAGTACTTGGACGCGTGTGATGGAGCATTGTCCTGCATGAAAATCATGTTTTTCTTGAAGGATGCAGACTTCTTCCTGTACCACTGCTTGAAGAAGGTGTCTTCCAGAAACTGGCAGTAGGACTGGGAGTTGAGCTTGACTCCATCCTCAACCCGAAAAGGCCCCACAAGCTCATCTTTGATGATACCAGCCCAAACCAGTACTCCACCTCCACCTTGCTGGCGTCTGAGTCGGACTGGAGCTCTCTGCCCTTTACCAATCCAGCCACGGGCCCATCCATCTGGCCCATCAAGACTCACTCTCATTTCATCAGTCCATAAAACCTTCGAAAAATCAGTCTTGAGATATTTCTTGGCCCAGTCTTGACGTTTCAGCTTGTGTGTCTTGTTCAGTGGTGGTCGTCTTTCAGCCTTTCTTACCTTGGCCATGTCTCTGAGTATTGCACACCTTGTGCTTTTGGGCACTCCAGTGATGTTGAAGCTCTGAAATATGGCCAAACTGGTGGCAAGTGGCATCTTGGCAGCTGCACGCTTGACTTTTCTCAGTTCATGGGCAGTTATTTTGCGCCTTGGTTTTTCCACACGCTTCTTGCGACCCTGTTGACTATTTTGAATGAAACGCTTGATTGCTCGATGATCACGCTTCAGAAGCTTTGCAATTTTAAGAGTGCTGCATCCCTCTGCAAGATATATCACTATTTTTGACTTTTCTGAGCCTGTCAAGTCCTTCTTTTGACCCATTTTGCCAAAGGAAAGGAAGTTGCCTAATAATTATGCAGTTTTCTTCCCCACCTGCATTGCAGTGGGGTCCCCAGGATTTTGATAAAAAAGGGACCTTTCAGAATGACGACAGGTTGATGTTCTATGCACTCTGGGCTTAAGGACCTCCTAGAATGATGAACTCTGGGCTTTTTGTGGAAGAAGAGGAAGTGGCATCATCAGAACTTAAGGGGTTAATTGCTAATATATTTTAAGGTTCAAAGGGTAAGAAACTGATGAGTTTGCCAAATCTGTTCTTTTTTTCAACAATGTTTGGGGACACTGTGAGATGATACTTCTAGATTGTAAGTTTCCACAGGAATAGGGTCTCAATTACTTCTGTAGTTGTTTGTCCAATTTTGTCTTGTGTCTTTTACGTTTTGTATCATTGATTTATTTAAATGAATTGTACCCATGAACAGCGCTGCAGAATATGGGCTTGTTTCCAATGAGCCGTAATTAGGTTAGCGTGCAGAAGCAATTTCATTCCCTGACTGCTTCCAATGGCCTGTTATACCTCAATTTTGGCAACAGGACTCTGGCTGCCAAAAACATGTTCATGTCCCATAGAAAGTATCAGAAGTCGATAATATATAAATAATACCAGGTTTCCAATAACAGTGCAAACCGTCAATACACTGTTGGAGGCTGTCGATACATTGAAAAAAATTACACCTAGCTAAATTAGGTGTAAAAGAGGAAAAAGGAGCTTTTTGATGCCTGGTTCCCCTTGAAATCTAACCCGCCTCCCAAACATAAACCTTACACGTCAAACCCCTCTAAACCACCCCCCCCCCACTGCAACTAAGAATAAAATGTATTAACCTTTAAACCACCATCCCCACAATGCAAAGTACCTATTTAAACTATTAACCCCTAATCCGCCATCCCCCACATCTCAAAGTACCGATTTAACCTATTTACCCCTAAACCGTCATCCCCCCACAATGCAAAGTACCTATTTAACCTATTAACCCCCAAACCGCCATCCCCCCACAACACAAAGTATTAATCTAATCACTAAGCCCCCTAACCTAACACCCCCTAAATTAATCCCAATTACATAAAATAAAAAAAACTATTAATCTAATAAATAAATAAAAAATACCAAAATCAAAAATCCTAATTTAAAATTAAAATAAAAAATTTACCATTACATAAAAAACTAAGATTAAATTTAAATACAAATATAGGATTACATAAAATCCTACAATCCAACCTCTCAAAATAAAAAAAGATCTAACTCTATAAAAATCTAATCCCCATTGCCCATAAATGGGGCATTTGTATGGGCATTGCCCTTAAAAGGGTAATCAGCTCTTTTGCTGCTTATTAAAAAATTCATAATCTTAAAAAAAAAAAAAACACCCCAAAAAATAAAAACCTAACACTAACTAAAAAATGTGCTCACTGTTCCTGAAGTCCGGACATCCATCTTCTTACAGGCAGAGCAAAGTCTTCATCCAGGCGGTTACATCTTCATCCAGCACGGGGACATCTTCTATCTTCTTCCCGGAGGTGGTCTTCTGATGCGCTGAGCGGTCATCCAACGTGGAGGCTCCTCTTCATGCGATCATCCACCACACACTGAAGCTTGAATGCAAGGTACCCATTTTATATTGGGGTACCTTCAATTCCTATTGGCTGAAAATTTCAAATCAGCCAATAGGATGAGAGTTGCTTAAATCCTAATGGCTGATTTGAACAGCCAATAGGATTTAAGGGCTTTTGGTAGTTTAGTCTTAGATTAGGGGGTGTTTTTTTGAGGTGGCTTTTTTGTTTTTATAGGGGTATTAGATTAGGTTTAAATTTCTTATTTTGGATCATTTTGTTTATTATTTATCTTAGATTTTTTTTTCAATCTTAGATTTTTTTATTTTATGTAATCTTAGATTTTGTATTTAAATTTAATCCTAAATTTTATTTTTTATTATAATGTTAGGATTTTTTGATTTTGGTAATTTTAATAAATTTATTATTTTTATTGTCTTTTTATTTGTGTAATTTCGGTTAATTTAGGGAATGTTAGGTTAGGGGGTTTAGTGATTAGATTAATACTTTGCATTGTGGGGGGATGGTGGTTTAGGGGTTAATAAGTTAAATAGGTACTTTGTGTTTTGGGGGTGGCAGTTTAGGGGTTAACAGGTACTTTGCATTGTGAGGGGATGGCAGGTTAGGGGTTAATAGTGTAATTAGATACCTTGCAAAATGGGCATTTGCGGATTAGGGGTTAATACATTTATTAGCTATTGCGGTGGGGGGATGGTGGTTGATCGGTACATTTGTGCATGCGTTAGGTGCTTTTAGGGAGTTACGGTGCTCGTATACTCAATGCAAGGCTTGCTGTGCCTGCCTATGTGTAGCGAGATGACAATGGAGTAAAATGTCCCTATTTTCACCTCGTAAGTCCAGCACTGAATATACTTGCAATGCCGGTTCTACAGGGAGTGCAGAATTATTAGGCAAATGAGTATTTTGACCACATCATCCTCTTTATGCATGGTGTCTTACTCCAAGCTGTATAGGCTCGAAAGCCTACTACCAATTAAGCATATTAGGTGATGTGCATCTCTGTAATGAGAAGGGGTGTGGTCTAATGACATCAACACTCTATATCAGGTGTGCATAATTATTAGGCAACTTCCTTTCCTTTGGCAAAATGGGTCAAAAGAAGGACTTGACAGGCTCAGAAAAGTCTAAAATAGTGAGATATCTTGCAGAGGGATGCAGCACTTGCATCTTGCAGAGGGATCATGCTTCTGAAGCGTGATCATCGAACTATCAAGAGTTTCATTCAAAATAGTCAACAGGGTCGCAAGAAGCGTGTGGAAAAACCAAGGCGCAAAATAACTGCCCATGAACTGAGAAAAGTCAAGCGTGCAGCTGCCAAGATGCCACTTGCCACCAGTTTGGCCATATTTCAGAGCTGCAACATCACTGGAGTGCCCAAAAGCACAAGGTGTGCAATAGTCAGAGACATGGCCAAGGTAAGAAAGGCTGAAAGACGACCACCACTGAACAAGACACACAAGCTGAAACGTCAATACTGGGCCAATAAATATCTCAAGACTGATTTTTCTAAGGTTTTATGGACTGATGAAATGAGAGTGAGTCTTCATGGGCCAGATGGATGGGCCCGTGGCTGGATTGGTAAAGGGCAGAGAGCTCCAGTCCGACTCAGAAGCCAGCAAGGTGGAGGTGGAGTACTGGTTTGGGCTGGTATCATCAAAGATGAGCTTGTGGGGTCTTTTCAGGTTGAGGATGGAGTCAAGCTCAACTCCCAGTCCTACTGCCAGTTTCTGGAAGACACCTTCTTCAAGCAGTGGTACAGGAAGAAGTCTGCATCCTTCAAGAAAAACATGATTTTCATGCAGGACAATGCTCCATCACACTCGTCCAAGTACTCCACAGCGTGGCTGGCAAGAAAGGGTATAAAAGAAGAAAATCTAATGACATGGCCTCTTTGTTCACCTGATCTGAACCCCATTGAGAACCTGTGGTCCATCATCAAATGTGAGATTTACAAGGAGGGAAAACAGTACACCTCTCTGAACAGTGTCTGGGAGGCTGTGGTTGCTGCTGCACGCAATGTTGATGGTGAACAGATCAAAACACTGACAGAATCCATGGATGGCAGACTTTTGAGTGTCCTTGCAAAGAAAGGTGGCTATATTGGTCACTGATTTGTTTTTGTTTTGTTTTTGAATGTCAGAAATGTATATTTGTGAATGTTGAGATGTTATATTGGTTTCACTGGTAAAAATAAATAATTGAAATGGGTATATATTTGTTTTTTGTTAAGTTGCCTAATAATTATGCACAGTAATAGTCACCTGCACACACAGATATCCCCCTAAAATAGCTATAACTAAAAACAAACTAAAAACTACTTCCAAAACTATTCAGCTTTGATATTAATGAGTTTTTTGGGTTCATTGAGAACATGGTTGTTGTTCAATAATAAAATTAATCCTCAAAAATACAACTTGCCTAATAATTCTGCACTCCCTGTATTTATGTTAGTTTATGGGGGTCATAACAGTAAGCCACGGGTAAAATATATGCGCCGCACTTGTATGTGGCGCTGTATATGTGATCGAGTCCCATAGTGTAACTAATTAATTTTCAAGAAATCCGGCATCGGACCGCCCGCAATCCGCAAACTATTTTAATGTAAACCTGGTACTAAAATGGAGCCTAACTTTTAGCTACCGGCAACTTCTGTAGCTTACGGCTCCATTTTTAATGGCTCAATGGAAACAAGCCCTATGTTGGAAATAAAGCATAATAATAAATATAAAATATTTATCTGACTAGAGCCTTCTATTTTTTGGGAATACTGTTTTCATATTACATCACTATAATGAAAAAACAGGTTGCTGAAATATGTATCTCTCCTACTGTAAGCAGGTTAAACAGGTTGCAAAAAGGACCCTGTCTTGCTGCACATTTCTTTTATTCCAAACCAACATATTATTGACCATTACCATTTCATAAAAATAAGCCATATTTTATTTTTTGGTTCATATTGTCACATTTTTAACATTTTTTTTTAATCATATTTCATCTATAGCATATTTTAATTAAAAGTTAAGTTTTATTATCAAAAATTACAAAATAGGAAATGTAACACTAACTAAAAAAAATATATAATTTGTGATATAGATATATATATATATATATATATATATTTGTTTTTCTTTTAAAGAAAATGATGAAGTGCTCAAATTAGTAAATGTTGCTTTTCTTTATAGCCTAGTAACTATAGAAAGTTTTTAGAATCATTGTCAGATTGTATTTAAAAATGAATTAATAAGTGTAAAGCCAATCTTATATTATCTTAAATTATATTTTTTGAAAATGAAAAATGTAATTTAACATTATTTCTGTAGCGACAATTCTATAGTTCACATTACATAATAAATAACATTTTTTGTAGTAAATATGTTATATTTAATATTTTATTTTGGAATTATAATTTGTCAAATAAATTGTTACTGTTTATAACTGGATCATATTTTTAAAGTCCTTTATTGGAAAGTCTTTAACAAGAGGTTTAAGCAAAGCAATTTTGTAGAATTTCCTTCATTCCTATCTACAAGATTACTGGATCGTATTGCTATCTTTTTTCTGCACATTTGTTGTAGTGCAGCTGAATGGATCAATACAGTAATAAGAAAGTCTTATTGCTCTACGCATTTTTCCATTCATTGCCTTACATGGTAATTCTAAAATGCTTTTGGGCTTGAGAAGTTTTGTTGAGTAAGGTCACTAAAGTTGTTCAAAGCATTTGATAAAATGTATTGATGTTTTCAGCCTTGTCTCCAGTGGCCAGCTGTCTTATGTTCCAAAATATCACAAGCTATTAAGAAATGTTAAAAAAGGTCAAGATTACATTGTCAGAATTGTCTTTCTTGGTTCAGAAAGGTGATGAATAGGGTTAAGATACAGTATATTGCCATTTACTGATGTGAACAATTCTATGACTAATGTACAAGATTTATTTCTATTGCTTTTGAACTAAAAGCATCCAAAAAAGAGTATATAAGCCAAAAAAAAAAAAAAATGTATAGTGAACTGGTATTAAAGGAATAAAATAGTTCTGTATAAGCCTACTGCATATTTTCACTGAAAGCTGTATCTTACACAAGATAGTAATGCATATTGTTCTTACCACCTGTGCTGAGTAAGCAGGGAAAAAATAGATGCTGGAAGCCAATAAATAATCTATAAATAAATGTACTGTTGACTGCATGATTATTATATATTTACTTTTCCCTGTTGCAACTGATTAAAGGAAAACAAATACTAGCATATATCATGTATAAGTTATTTGATATGGTTGAAAATTAAAATTCTTATAGCAAGAATTGATTTGAAATGAACAGTTCTTTAATCAAATGTCATAATTTTAATATACTGTGAATTAAGACCCACATATATATTTTTCCTATTTTTTAATAGTATATGAAACACTTTCAGATATTACAAGGTCTAGAAATGTAATTTTATATAAGAGAAATGGGTATTCCAAAAGTGAGTAGGCAAAAAACTATCTTGATCCCATTTCATATTGAACTAGTGGTAACTCACCCTTACATCAAAACAGCTTGAACAAGCAAATATTTGCCCATTAACAAATTAATTTTGTCTATAAAATAAGAAACTGTTGATGATTTGTGCAGCTTTTAACCAGTTACATTTATATGTACATTTATTTCATATTTCTCAGATATCTTAACATTTCTGAACAGTATAATCCATATTACACATCATAATATCAACAAGGTGCATTTTGGAAAGTATGTTGTTTTAAAATAGATAGCAGACATATTGTACATTTCTAATGAAAGGGAAGCACAAAACAACTTTTTTTTTTTTATTTTCAGAATTGGGTTTTAAATGTTATTAATTGTTAACTCTTCATAATTGTACAGTCATGGTATAAGTTCATAAGTTTAATTTTAAGTATGACTAGTTAAATGCATAAACTCCACAATGCAATAATGAATTTGAGTTTTCAGCACAAATTGAAAACTACTGGTAGATTTGAAAATACATGAATCCATATCTGCACATCCAGAATTCTGCATAGTTAGATAAATAGAATAGGTAGATACATTTGAGGCTAGATTACAAGTGGACTAGGCAGTTTTTTGGGGTCTAAAGTTGGTGGTAGTGAGGTATTATAAAAAAAAAACGGCACTGAAAGTGCCTTTACATTGCGGTCTATAGGAACTGTGTGTTCCCAGTAAATATATATGTATATGGTTATATACATATATATTTATGTGTTAATATGTGTATATACATATTTTAACACATAAATATATATGTATATTAGCACAAACATATATATTTAAAAAATGCTGCCATTGCTGCGCCACTTACCTCCTTCGCTGCCTGAAGTTCTGATGCCCACTGGGCTCAATCCTTTATTCAAGAGGTTTGCTATAAAATCATGATTTTTATCTTTCATTCACCCTGGAGTTTCATGCTATCATAAGGCACAGTGAAAGTCTGGATACCTGTAATTAGCATCTGATGCTAATATTATTATTAATATTATTATTATTATTATACTATGTGCTACATAAAAAAGAAAGCATTTCATAATATGCTATCATTTCTTTTTTTTTTTTTTTTTTTGTAAAATGAATTTTCATCTACTGATAATAAAAAAAAATGATGCCGGAATTGACCCTGTCACTTAGTGTGCAGCAGAAACACTTGATACACTTTATAATTCATTATGCCCTCAATGATTGCAAGGTGTCCAGGCCCCGAGGCATTAAAGCAGCCCCAAACCATGATGCTCCCTCCACCATGCTTTACAGATGGGATGTGCATTGTTGTGCAGAGGCCTTTCTCCTCCATACATAGCCTTAGATTACAAGTTGAGTGCAAACATTTTAGCACTGTTCAGTGCAAACACAGCTCAATTTAAATCTCTCAGCCACGATAACATTGGAAGTCTGATTAAGTGGCTGTGCTAACTCGCTCTCCCTACAGGCTTCTATAGGGCACCCTAACAAACCCTTTTCTGGCCTTTGCTTGAGCGTTAACTCGATGGGGTGCTAAGCCAAAGTGCACTAAGCTGAAGGTGTGTTAAGTAATAGTTGAAATAGCATTGTTCTTCACTCAGAGGAAAATGTTATTTATTTATCTATATATATATATGCTCTGTATGTGTCTGTGTTTTTATATAAATATACATACAGATAGATAGATAGATAGATAGATAGATAGATAGATAGATAGATAGATAGATAGACATACAAATATACATGTTTACATGTATATAAATACACTCATAATACACACAAACACAAATACATATGTAATATTTTATTCTAATATATTTTACATGTGCTGTGTTATACTTTTATTCTAACAATTTAGTTCAGGTTTCCAGTCATGTTAATTTGTTTCTCATGGACTTGTAATATCAGATTGTCTGCTAATTTCCCCAGCAATGTTGAGAAACATCTAGGTGGTCTTAGGCAAACTTGAGACATATTGCAAAGTTTTTTTAGAAAGTAGTGGTTTCCTCTGTGGTGTCCTTCTATGAACAGCATTATTGCACAGTGTTTTTCTGATAGAGGACATATGAACAACAATTTTTGCAGTTTGTAGAAGTTTCTGGAGGTCTTTTGCTATTACACTTGTGCTCTTGTAGTGATCTTTGCAGGACGACCACTCCTAGGGAAAGTAACAACAGTCTCCATTTGTAGACAATCTGTCTTACAGTGGATTGATGACCACCCAGATGTTTAGCAATGATTTTATAACATTCGACATTGTTGTGCATCTCTATAATGCTAAATGTTAAAACTTAAAGGGATATAATACCCCAAATATTCCTTTCATGTTTCAGGTAGAGCAACCTAAATTGCGAGTTGTGCATTAACAGTGGTGTGTTGCTAACGTGCAATTTATTCTCACCGCTCACTTTCCTGCAGCGCTGGTATTACGGGTTTTTATCAACCCGGCGTTAACAGGCAAGAAGTGAGCATAGAGCAAAATTGCGCTCCACACTGCACTCCAATACCAGCGCTGCTTAAGTGAGCGGTGAGCTGGTTATATGTGCTTGTGCACAATTTCCCCATAAACATCAATGGGGAGAGCCAGCTGAGAAAAAGTCTAAAACCCGACAAAAAGCAGCCAAAAACTCAGTAACGCAGCCCCTTTGATTCCAATGGGGAAACAAAAGTTATGTTTACACCTAACACCCTAACATGAACCCCGAGTCTAAACACCCCTAATCTTACACTTATTAACCACTAATCTGCCACCCCCGACATCGCCAACACCTACATTATACTGATTAACCCATAATCTGGCACTCCGGACATCGCCGCCACCTACATTATTCTTATTAACCCCTAATCTGCCGCCCCAATGTCTCCGCAACCTAACTACACTTATTAACCCCTAATCTGCCACCCCCAACGTCGCTGCCACTATATTAAATCTATTAACCCCTAAATCTAAGTCTAACCCTAACCCTAACACCCCCTAACTTAAATATAATTTAAATAAATCTAAATAAAATTACTATCATTACCTATTTTATTCCTATTTAAAACTAAACACTTACCTATAAAATAAACCATAAGCTAGCTACAATATAACTAATAGTTACATTGTAGCTAGCTTAGGGTTTATTTTTATTTTACAGGCAAGTTTGTATTTATTTTAACTAGGTAGAATAGTTACTAAATAGTAATTAACTATTTAATAACTAACTAGCTAAAATAAATAAAAATTGACCTGTAAAATACAACCTAACCTATGTTACAATAACACCTAACACTACACTACAATAAAATAACTTACCTACATTAAATACAATTAAATAAATTAAATAAAATTAGCTAAATTACAAAAAAACACTAAATTATAGAAAATAAAAAACAAATTACAAGATCTTTACACTAATTACACTTAATCTAATAGCCCTATCAAAATAAAAAAAAGCCCACCCAAAATAAAAAAAAACCCTAGCCTAAACTAAACTACCAATAGCCCTTAAAAGGGCCTTTTGCGGGGCATTGCCCCAAAGAAATCAGCTCTTTTACCTTTAAAAAAAAAAAAAAATACAAACAACCCCCCCAACAGTAAAACCCACAAAAAAAACTAAGCTCCCCATTGCCCTGAAAAGGGCATTTGGATTGGCATTGCCCTTAAAAGGGCATTTAGCTCTATTGCTGCCCAAAGCCCTAACCTAAAAATAAAACCCACCCAATACACCCTTAAAAAATCCTAACACAAACCCCCCGAAGATTCACTTACCAGGAGAAGTCTTCATCCAACCGGCAAGATGTCCTCAACAAAGCCGGCAGAAGTGGTTCTCCAGATGGGCAGGAGTGGTCCTCCAGATGAGCAGAAGTCTTCATCCAGACAGTGTCTTCTATATTCATCCATCTGGCGCGGAGCGGGTCCATCTTCAAAACATCCGGCGCAGAGCATCCTCTTCTTCCGATGTCTTCTTCTGGAATGACAGTACCTTTAAGTGACGTCATCCAAGATGGTGTCCCTTGAATTCCGATTGGCTGATAGAATTCTATCAGTCAATCAGAATTAAGGTTGAAACAATCCTATTGGCTGATGCAATCAGCCAATAGGATTGAAGTTCAATCAGCCAATCAGAATTCAAGGGACGCCATCTTGGACGACATCACTTAAAGGTACCTTCATTCATCGGGAATCGACGGAAGAAGAGGATGCTCCGTGCTGGATGTCTTGAAGATAGACCCCCTCCGCGCCGGGTGGATGAAGATAGAAGATGCCGTCTGGATTAAGACTTCTGCCCGTCTAGAGAACCACTTCTGCCCATCTGGAGAAGCACTTCTGCCAGCTTCATTGAGGACATCTTGCCGCTTGGATGAAGACTTCTCCCGGTAAGTGAATCTTTGGGGGTTAGTGTTAGGATTTTTTAAGGGTGTATTGGGTGGGTTTTATTTTTAGGTTAGGGCTTTGGGCAGAAATAGAGCTAAATGCCCTTTTAAGGGCAATGCCCATCCAAATGCCCTTTTCAGGGCAATGGGGAGCTTAGCTTTTTTTAGTTAGGCTTTTATTCGGGGGGTTGGTTGTGTGGGTGGTGGGTTTTACTGTTGGGGGTTGTTTTGTTTTTTTTACAGGTAAAAGAGCTGATTTCTTTGGGGCAATGCTCCACCAAATGCCCTTTTAAGGGCTATTGGTAGTTTAGTTTAGGCTAGGTTTTTTTTATTTTGGGTGGGCTTTTTTATTTTGATTGGGCTTTTAGATTAGGTGTAATTAGTTTAAATATCTTGTAATTTGTTTTTTATTTTCTGTAATTTAGTGGGATTTTTTTTGTAATTTAGCTAATTGTATTTAATTTATTTAATTGTTTTTAATGTAGTGTAGGGTTAGGTGTTATTGTAACTTAGGTTAGGTTTTATTTTACAGGTAAATTTGTATTTATTTTAGCTAGGTAGTTATTAAATAGTTAATAACTATTTAGTAACTATTCTACCTAGTTAAAATAAATACAAACTTGCTTGTAAAATAAAAATAAACCCTAAGCTAGCTACAATGTAACTATTAGTTATATTGTAGCTAGCTTAGGGTTTATTTTATAGGTAAGTATTTAGTTTTAAATAGGAATAATTTAGGTAATGATAGGAATTTTATTTAGATTTATTTAAATTATATTTAAGTTAGGGGGTGTTAGGGCTAGACTTAGATGTAGGGGTTAATACATTTAATATAGTGTCGGCGACGTTGGGGGCGGCAAATTAGGGGTTAATAAGTGTAGGTAGGTCGCGGCAACATTGGGGCGGCAGATTAGGGGTTAATAAATATAATGTAGGTGTTGGCGATGTTGGGGGCAGCAGATTAGGGGTTAATAAGTATAATGTAGGTGCCGGCGATGTCCGGAGCAGCAGATTAGGGGTTAATAAGTATAATGTAGGTGGCGGTGATGTCCGGAGCGGCAGATTAGGGGTTAAAAATTTGATTACAGTGTTTGCGATGCGGGAGGGCCTCGGTTTAGGGGTTAATAGGTTGTTTATGGGTGTTAGTGTACTTTTTAGCACTTTAGTTATGGGTTTTATGCTACAGCTTTGTAGTGTAAAACTCATAACTACTGACTTTAAAATGCGTTAGGAATCTTGGCGGTAGAGATTGTACCGCTCACTTTTTGGCCTCCCAGGAAAAACTCGGCGCTATGGAAGTCCCATAGAAAAAAGCCTTTATGAAATTTACGTAAGTTGATTTGCGGCAAGGCCAAAAAAGTGTGCGGTACACCTATACCTGCAAGACTCGTAATACCAGCGGGCATAAAAAAGCAGCGTTAGGACCTGTTAACGCTGCTTTTTTACCTTAACGCACAACTCGTAATCTAGCCAAATGTCAAGCAACTTTCCATTTAACGTGCATTATCTACATTGCTTTGTTCTCATGCCATCCTTTGTTGAAAAGCATATCTAACCTAGGTAGGCTCAGGAGCAGCAATGGATTACTGGGAGTTAGCTGCTGATTGGTGGCTGTACCTATATGCCTTTTATGATTGGCTGATCCATGTGCTCAGCTAGGTCAGAATAGGACATTGCTGCTCCTTTAACAAATGATACCAAGAAACATTAGCATGCCACTTGTAATCTAGCCCAAAGTGGGTAACTATGTGTAGCATGAGTTAAAAAGATCCCTATACACTGTCTAGTGGTAACTGTTAAATTCCAACAAGGGACAAAATAAGTGGTGGCCACTAACTATACTCTTATGTTAAGACACCGCCATCTCAGGGTTGTTAGCCATGTGTTGCTGAGCCTTATGGCTTACATAAACCTTTTCTACAATAATTTTTCATATTTTATTTGGCTTTTGAGGAATATAGACATTCACATTATGAAAGATGCTTCTCTACCTTGCCCTATGACTGTGACTATACCAATCACCTCTTCTGAAATAGTTTTGTGACCTAATCATACACAGGCTAACTCACAATGTTCGGTTGATTATATCAATTCAATTCCTTCTGATCTCACAATCCTTTCAAAAATGTTCTCTTTATACCTTATTTTTTGACAAGGTTTTTAAAAAAATTCACGATTCACACCTTTCTGGACACCTGAGAACTGTGGGCAATGTTTATATATTTTTGTCTGAATTATTTTTTTATTATGACTCCTCTTGTAAGGTTTGTGTGCAGGCTAGAATTGAATGCTCATTGAGGTTTTTGAGTGCTATACCTGGGTTTTCATTACTTTTTCTGCTCGTAACGGAAAGAGCGTGGCTATTAAGAGTTGAAAGCAAACGTGTTTGCTCAAATGCAATTGCGAATTACGCTCATCGGGATATTGCAACTAAAGTTCTATTAAACACAACACAACCTAAAAGCACAGTAACACTCATATGAGCACTGCCTTAAAAAAAAATTTGTAAAAATATTATTTAAAAAGTTATAAGGGCTCTAAGATATATTGTATAAGGTGTACATATACATCTCTAAATATTTGTGTATATATATATATATATATATATATGAGAAGGGCATTAGGTCCAGCACTAGTAACAAAGGCCAGAGTTCATAGTAAATACTGAAGTGCACGTCCACCAGAGGGTCCTGTATCACCTCATGTACATAAATCCAGGACAAAAGTAACAAATGGCGCCAGCACTGTTTCTTTAAAAATAGAAAAATCTTTATTGAGGTGTCATCTTAGAAGGACAGCAATGTTTCGGGTCATGTAGACCCTTAGTCATGCTATGGAATGTAATGGTTTATATATATATATATATATATATATATATATATATATATACACACATACACTAGCTGTTGCCCACTATTTGTAAAAAATAGCGAAAAACGCGACCACTCTCAATGACGTGTGGTCATTGCGTGTGAAATACAACGTATTTCTTTATTTTTAAAGGAGAATCTAAATAACAAATTTCACGTTTGTAATAGCTTTGTTTTTTGAGATATGGGTATCCTCATAAATCGCCCCCCCCCCCTTTTGTCCCCCCTTAACTGTATTTTCAGGAAATGTTAAAGCATGTGTTTCTTTATTTTTAAAGGAGAATGTAGATACCAATTTTCACGTTTGTAACCTATTTGGTTTTTGAGATATAGGTATCCTCATTAATCAGCCCCACACCTTTGACCCCCCTTAAGTAGATTTGGGGGAAATGGTAAAACACGTGTTTCTTTATTTTTAAAGGAGAATATTAATACCAATTTTCACATCTGTAACAGCTTTGGTTTTTGAGATATAGGTATCCTCATAATTCAGCCCCCACTTTTAACCTCCCCCCCTTAGTTGGATTCTGGGGAAATGGTAAAACATGTGTTTATTTTTCAAGGAGAATCTAAATATTAATTTCCACATCTGTAACATCATCGGTTTTTGAGATATAGGTATCCTGATAAAAAAAATCACCCCCTTAGGGACGTAATTTCCAAAAATCCTTCCTTAGTGGGTGCCTACGTCATAAAAACCAACATACCTTCCAAATTTCACGTTCCTAGATTAAACAATTTGAACTGTGCATTGAGTCAGTCAGTCAGGACTTCTTACAGTATATATATATACAATATCCTACACTTACAGGATAATGCATATATATATATATATATATATATATATATATATATATATATATATATATACACCTTTTTACCTATGCTTGAATAGCTATTACTGTAGATATATAGGTAGAGATATGTATTTTACATTTTATTAACATTATCACACACACATATATATATATAAAAGTAAAGAATATAAAAGTAAAACTTAAGCTAGCTACAATATAACTATTAGTTATATTGTAGCTAGCTTAAGTTTTACTTTTATTTCACAGGTAAGTTTGTATTATTATAATAATAAAAAATATTAAAAATTATTATACATCCTGTAAAAAATATATAGTATTTTTATTAATATTTTTTATACTTTATATGTAATATTTCAATAACATGCATTGAAGTTAGCACTTCTTCATGTGCACTTAGCCGACTACGTTAGTCCTAAATCGCGAACCCCAATGCACATTACGCATATTTCACATTCCTATGTTTTTCACATAGAAAATACTTTTTATTATTAAAATATATATGTGATAATGTTAATGTAAAATACATATCTATACCTATATATCTATAGGAATAGATATACAGGTATAGGTATATATAAATAAATATATACTTTATTATATATATAAAAATATAAAAGTCCCAAGATAGAAAGCACTCAGCTGGATTTGTAAACAAAAATTATTTATATAATATTTATAATTTACAAAAAAGTAATTTTTGTTTACAAATCCGAGTGAGTGCTTTCCACCTTGGGACATTTATACTGTTGTTTTTAAAAGCACCCCGGTAGTTGGATCATGCTGAAGTGTGCTGGGTTTCTTTGGGATATATATATATATATATATATATATATATATATATATATATATATATATATATATATATATATATATATATATATATATATATATATATAGTATATTAGAAGGATACGCACTAATGTTAAAGAGTCTCAAAAGATAAAGAATATAGTAAGTGCTTGAGACTGAGGTGTACTCCTACCAAACTACCTCCAAAAATACTATAAATACATAGAAATGTCTCCGCACTAAAAATATGAACAATATATGAAAACAAACTGGTAACACAAAAGATGTTGCATCAAAATATCAACAGTTTAAAAAACACAAAAAGAAAAAATTCATGAAAAAAATAAGAAGAATAAATGCCTAAATCTGATGCGTAATCAGAGCAGGATAAATACAAAATGCATATATCAACAGAGACATTTATATGTGTATATATATATATATATATATATATATATATATACAGTATATATATATACACAGTATATCGGGTTAGTACAAGAGTATAGGTATTAGTTGTGGGGAATGTTTCAGCTACCCATTCCAGAAAGACTATACAGTAGTCTTTAGAGAATACATAGTTGAATTATCAGTTTCTATAGTTTTGGCCATAAAAGTACAGTGAAAAGACTTCTTCAAAATGTTTATCATATCTATTGACGAACACTCAGTCTAATGTGGTCTTCTTTATCCTCTGTCGATTGTATGCAAACTTATAGTCTTTTACCTTACTCTTTGTATCTATGACTTGTTTGATTATTGCTACCTACAATTTTCCCCTACATTTACCCTTGTTATTTAATGCACCATACAAACATATTTTTTTCATCAAATGTGATCTTTATCCTTTATAAAGTTCATAAATTCCTTCCTTGACTACATTCCATGCTGTCCACAGACACATCTAAGCCATTTGTCATACATTTCAAGTCTCCTGAAAACAGTCCAGAACTACTTAAATTCAACTGCTACAAAATGGGTAATCAGTTCTGGATTTCTAGCTGAAACCTAAGGACATCTTGTACTTCTAAAAAGTTGTCTGCTCAATTTATTGGTCTCTCCCTTTCATTTCACAAATTGTCCAATGTGTCTAATTTTAACTCTCTGACTCTTTCAAATCTCTTGTGTGCTTTTTATTTCTGTTTTGAAACCTTGTTCACCATTTTTTTTCCATTTAGCCTCTCCACATTCTACTCCTGTGTTTGGGAATGACATGGATGACCTTTAAGTTGAGTCATAACTTGACTGCTGTAGATGTGTGGTACATCTTGAGTGTTTAGTTTTGTGAAAGGACGTTGAAGTGTTCTTCAGATATTAACTTCCAATACAAGTACAAACATTTCATTAATAAATACTAACAATAACATTAACTACTTATATTGCACTTTTCTTCTGGTTGGATACAATGCAGTTGGACTCAAAGTGCACCCCAATCATCCAGAGCTCATCCAGAGGTCATATTAGGGTAGGATTTTGGAAGAGTTCTCTTTTACTTAAAACCTGTCTGTGTGTGGTAATCAATAATGCCATCTAAAGCATATGATGTTGTGCACATTAACTATATGTGCTTTATCTTACTGTAGCTTAATTACTACTGCTTTTTGCACTTGACAGTATGTATCTCAATTCATGTGGCAATTTCCTGTCTTTACTTACATATCCATTATTTGTTACTGGCCCAGTTTGTTCCAGACTTCTAAACTGTGCTGCCTGTCGCTATCTTTTGCAAAAAAAAAAAAAAAGACCTTGATATTGCCTGATAATTCTCTATTTCCCTTTCACTTATTGTAGGTTCCTGTTTACTAAATTGTAATTGATGACAAAAAAATATATTTATATAGACGTTTACTATATTAATACAAATCTGTATAACTAGTCATCACAAATCTTCCAATAAAGGTTAAAGGGTAGACTGGACTGATCATTTTTACTGGTGCTTATTGTTAGGTAAAAAGAGTTCATCATAGCCTAAACATTTAAAAACCCTTAACATTCTGAAAGTGAGAGTTTAAGTTCAAAATATCATGTTAGGAGTTGAGCATAAGAATATCAATTAAAATGACTGAATTTGTTAGGAGTCTCCACCACAATATGTATATAATCCTTAAATCTAGAAGCATTTTGCAGAGCAGATTTATCTGTTTCTTTATTTCTATAAGAAAACATGCCTCACTGATGCAGATAAAGGATTGTAAATACTTCTGTGCCTTTAAGATGTGATCTTCTCAGTTTGATTTTCTGATAAGAATTTAAATGAAACCTTCACAAACTGCATAAGAATATATGAGTAAATGACATTATTGATCACATGTGCAGGAATTAAACTAGGTGTGATGATGCAAGTAATGAAGTATAGTGAATGTCTGTTCCAAATCAATAGGGATTGCTAAAAATATCCTACATAAAATGGTCATTACCTAAATCCATACAAATTGTCTTGTTTGTTTAGGTTACAAATGGTACTAATTTAACGTTGGATTAGAGGACCACTGAATGGTTATCTTTTTGCTTCTATTGTTCCAGAAAGATATGTAGTCAAATCATAAATGTATGTAGTCACTCATAAACCTAATGCACACTCATCTAGATTACAAGTTTTGCATTCATGTTTTAACGCTGAAAAAATTGTCATTTCAGCGTTAAAACAGCACCGCAGCAATTACGAGTCTTGTCGGTATAGCTGTACCGCAAGCCTTTTAGCCTGTAACGCAATGTCAGCCCCGCACTCGTAAAAGTGACTTTTTTCATGGGATTCCCATAGCTATGCCATTACGAGTTTTGCGGTGAGGCTAAAAAACCTACATTACAGCCTAAAACTGCAAGATCCGTACCGCCATCTAAAAGCAGTAGTTATGAGTTTTACGCTACAAATCTGTTACATAAAACTCATAACTAAACTGTTGCAAAGTGCACTAAACACCCATAGACTACCTATTAACCCTTAAACCAAGGCCCTCCCGCATCGCAAATACTATATTAAATTCATTAAACCCTAATCTGACACTCCGGACATCGCCGCCACTAAAAATAAATATTAACCCCTATTCCACCACCCCCGACATCGTCACCATTATAATAAGCATATTTAATCCCTAAACCACCACCCTCCCACATCGCAAACACTATTTAAATATAATTAACCTCTAATCTGCCATCCACCAATATCGCCCCCACTAAACTAAAGTTATTAAGCCTTACACCGCAGCCACTATAATAAACCTATTAACCCCTAAACCCCAAGCCCCCCACAATGAAATATACTAAAGTAAACTATTAACCGCTAAACCGAAAGCCCCCCACATCGCAATTAACTAATTTAAACTATATTAACCCTTAACCCTAAGCCTAACAATAACCCTAACATAACCCTAACACCTCCTAACTTTAACATAATTAAAATATAGCTAAATTAAACTTACAATTATTAATTAAATTATTCCTATTTAAAACTAAATACTTACCTGTGAAATAAAACCTAAAGGAGAATCTAAATAACAAATTTCACGTTTGTAATAGCTTTGTTTTTTGAGATATGGGTATCCTCATAAATCGCCCCCCCTTTTGTCCCCCCTTAACTGTATTTTCAGGAAATGTTAAAGCATGTGTTTCTTTATTTTTAAAGGAGAATGTAGATACCAATTTTCACGTTTGTAACCTATTTGGTTTTTGAGATATAGGTATCCTCATTAATCAGCCCCACACCTTTGACCCCCCTTAAGTAGATTTGGGGGAAATGGTAAAACACATGTTTCTTTATTTTTAAAGGAGAATATTAATACCAATTTTCACATCTGTAACAGCTTTGGTTTTTGAGATATAGGTATCCTCATAATTCAGCCCCCACTTTTAACCTCCCCCCCTTAGTTGGATTCTGGGGAAATGGTAAAACATGTGTTTATTTTTCAAGGAGAATCTAAATATTAATTTCCACATCTGTAACATCATCGGTTTTTGAGATATAGGTATCCTGATAAAAAAAATCACCCCCTTAGGGACGTAATTTCCAAAAATCCTTCCTTAGTGGGTGCCTACGTCATAAAAACCAACATACCTTCCAAATTTCACGTTCCTAGATTAAACAATTTGAACTGTGCATTGAGTCAGTCAGTCAGGACTTCTTACAGTATATATATACAATATCCTACACTTACAGGATAATATATATATATATATATATAGATAGATAGATAGATAGATAGATAGATAGAAGTCAGTGAGAAAGGCACTCCATATAAAATGTAGCAGCTTCCAGGGTGCACTTCGAGGAGATCATCGAATACATATGTAGGAAAAAAGGCACTCACTGGTTCGAAGTAAAAAATAACATTTAATAGTTCAAGTTAAAAATGCATGACGTTTCGGAGGCATTCCACCCCCTTTATCAAATGCAAAATACAGACAGTTTGAATGTACAAAAAACGATTAACATATACATTACCCCTTCACCTTAAATAACCCTGTGGCATCTGATGGCGCCAAGCCGCAATCGCGGCTTGCATGGTGCTAAACCGGAAGTCATATGACCGGAAATCACGTCATCCACGTGAACCACGTGGTGACGTCGGTTGTCATGGTGACAACTGTTTGTTGTCTGACGATATTCTCAGACAATAAGGAAATGTCTGTCGACAAGATACAAATATTTATGTTAGGCAATAATAAAGAAATCCTATTGTCAGTATTAAAAGAAGCTATAGAATACCACAGTTTAGCCATAGGTCAGAATGCCAGTGTATTAAAAACAACAAAGGTACTCGATCATAGACGATCGAGTGTAACAACATAAAAGCATGAATATGGCGAACATACAGCAACCTAAGCCAATAGTAGACACACATGCAATATCACATTACCATCTATACACAATTATATGAGAAAAATTATGGAAGAAGGGAAAATCTCATCACCAACCATCTCAAATCCTGGTAAATGATTGGAATATACATATATGTCAGCTGTTGGCTAAATCGTGTGTTCTTGATGTCTCCTGGAGTATGGCAGACAATATCTGAGGACTTATGCACTGAGAATTATAGAAAGTCATATTTAAAAGTCATTGATGGTGGATATGTTTTATGGTGGGATGAACAATTGTAGTCCATATAGAGAGGTTAGATCAACTCGCAGTATAGAATGGCGAGAAATCCAGCATAGTATTCAATCCCCTAGGTGCTATGGTATCCAACGTATAGATCCATCTTGTCTCCATCCGTAGGAGTCGATTGCCCCTGTCACCTCCCCTTGTCAACGGTGGTACTTGATCAATCAACATGGTTTTTAAACTCGATACACCATGGTTATGTCTGGCGAAATGGCGTGCTACTGGCTGATCAGAGTCGCCATTTTTGATGGCTTCCCTGATCGCACAGCGATGATTGGCCATACACTCCCAAAATGTGGTGACCGTTTTCCCTATATAGACAAGGGAACAGGGGCAAATCAACATATAAATCACATGGGTACTCATGCATGAGAGTCTGTGTTTGATTTTGTAGCGCTTGTTCGTATGTGGATGCTGGAAAGTGTCACCTTTAAGCATGCTATCACAAGTGGTACAGTCGCAACATTTAAAGCAGCCTTTTTTGTTGGATTTCAGCCATGTAGTATTCTCATAGCACCTAGTTGGATCCGTTTTTACTAGCAGGTCCCGCAAGTTTCTCGCTCTTCGATAAACCATTCTAGGGTGTTGTTGTTTCACGAATGGTAAAGACTTGTCTGAGTGTACCAAGTCCCAGTGTTTAGAGATTGCTCCAGCAACTTTTTGGTGCATTGGATCAAATGTAGTAATGAAGTTGATTTTCCCCTCTGAGTTGTTAATTTCCTTTGCTCTGGTTACATTGCCCTCAAAACGTTTTGTGGCTTCTTCTTTAATGTCCATGACCATCTTTCTATCATATCCACGTGTGATCAATTTTTCTGACATCTCATTAAGTTGTGTTGTTCTATTGTGTGCCTCAGTGTTGTTGCGCAGAACCCGAGTGAGCTGGGAGGCTACTATCCCTTTTTTCTGGTGTGTGGGATGATAGCTCCGTGCATCTAATAGAGAATTACGGTCGGTGGGCTTGGTATAAAGGGATGTGCCAAACCTACATACCTCTTTGTCAATTACCTTAAAAATATTAAGGTCCAAAAAATGTACTTTGTCAATGTCAAATTCAAGTTTAAATTTGATAGGGCTAGATAAATTATTTAGTCCATTTACCCAGGATATCAAAGTTTCCGGGGTCCCACGCCAGATCAAAAGGATGTCATCAATATATCTTGTGTAATATACCACCTCTACTATGTCCTGAGGATGCATTAAAATACGCTCATACCAGGACATGTAGAGGTTGGCATATGTGGGGGCCATGTTTGACCCCATGGCAGTCCCCGAGATCTGCAAGTAGAAGTCCCTCTCAAATTTAAAATAATTCTTTTCTAGACAAATCTGTAGTAAATCCAACAGAAACTCAATAGGAGGTCCCTTGTAAAGATGAGATCCCACCACCATGGACCTGACAGCCTGCACACCTCCCTCATGAGGGATGGAAGTGTACAGGCTGTCAACGTCCATGGTGACCAGGATGTCACCAGCCTGCAGGGAATCAAAAGCTCTCAGAACTCTAATCAGACTAGGGGAATCCTGTAGATAAGCGAAAGTATCCTTAACAACTGGTTGAAGGTGATGATCAATAAATTTGGCTATATTGGAGAACAATGAACCTCTGGCAGATACAATCGGTCTGCCAGGGGGTTGATCAAGTGTCTTATGCACTTTGGGTAACAAATAGAGTACTGGGACTATGGGAAAGTTTACAGTCAAAAAATCAAATTCCTTATCACTTAAGACACATGCCTCCCTTGCAGACCTCAGGGACTGATCAATTTGTTTTTTAAATGTGGCAGTGGGGTTGCCCCCTTAATGTATATCACAAGTTACTTAATTTGAGGAAAAGGCTAACTGATTTTCACTTACATGCAGTCTATCTCTCCAACTATCACAGGAATAAACAAATCCCTAGGGGTTTTAGAATGAAAAATGTTCCCACTATTGGTCGCTCCAATCCTGAGTTTTGTCGCAGGTGGTGCTCCATTTTAAACAAATGTTCCTATGACCTCATACTATTGGTCATTGAGGAAGTAACCAGATTAGAAAATAAAATGAAAATAGAGATTGATGCCATTAAATCAAGTAGTTTGGAGATCATAGTAGAGGTGGTATATTACACAAGATATATTGATGACATCCTTTTGATCTGGCGTGGGACCCCGGAAACTTTGATATCCTGGGTAAATGGACTAAATAATTTATCTAGCCCTATCAAATTTAAACTTGAATTTGACATTGACAAAGTACATTTTTTGGACCTTAATATTTTTAAGGTAATTGACAAAGAGGTATGTAGGTTTGGCACATCCCTTTATACCAAGCCCACCGACCGTAATTCTCTATTAGATGCACGGAGCTATCATCCCACACACCAGAAAAAAGGGATAGTAGCCTCCCAGCTCACTCGGGTTCTGCGCAACAACACTGAGGCACACAATAGAACAACACAACTTAATGAGATGTCAGAAAAATTGATCACACGTGGATATGATAGAAAGATGGTCATGGACATTAAAGAAGAAGCCACAAAACGTTTTGAGGGCAATGTAACCAGAGCAAAGGAAATTAACAACTCAGAGGGGAAAATCAACTTCATTACTACATTTGATCCAATGCACCAAAAAGTTGCTGGAGCAATCTCTAAACACTGGGACTTGGTACACTCAGACAAGTCTTTACCATTCGTGAAACAACAACACCCTAGAATGGTTTATCGAAGAGCGAGAAACTTGCGGGACCTGCTAGTAAAAACGGATCCAACTAGGTGCTATGAGAATACTACATGGCTGAAATCCAACAAAAAAGGCTGCTTTAAATGTGGCGACTGTACCACTTGTGATAGCATGCTTAAAGGTGACACTTTCCAGCATCCACATACGAACAAGCGCTACAAAATCAAACACAGACTGTGACAGACCCTTCTGTCAGGACTGAAGGAGTTAATTGTGTTTAGCTAAGAAACTAATTTCTAAAGACAGAGTTGCTGGCTCCAGCTATAATCTAATTAGTGCTAAACATTCTATTGTTTGATCACCTCCAGAGAGAAAACGCCTAAGTGATAAGAAGGGCCAAGAGTGTCTTGTGGTTGAAGTGTTTAAGTAATATAATTCTATTGTATCATGTCAAAGGGCTTGTTCCCTCCATGTAATGTACAACAGTCTTTGAACCCCCATCTGGGGGGGGGGGGGGGTGTCAAACCTGTATAAATACTAGGCATCTAGCCTTTAATAAATGTCATTCTGTTTAAACCTGAAAACTGGCTGGTTTGTGAATTGCTGATTCCCTATGCAGGACGTTGTTCCCTGGTATTAACCCTTGGTACACTGTTGGTACTGTAACATTGGTGGCAGCGACGGAATGAACCTTATCGCCCAGAAGAGCAACTACACAAGCCAGTAACCTCAGGAAGAGGGGGATTATTACAATACTGACTAAGATGGAAAAGAGAAAAGTAAATTTTGCAGTTTTTAAAAACTTCCTGGAAACAGAAGGAGAGATTGATGGGTACCTTGCGGATTTTGAGAGGCAATGTGCACTACACAAGGTACCCGCAGAGGACTGGGTCACGATATTATCTGGAAAATTATCCGGCCGGGCCAGAGAGGCTTTTCGGGCCATTCCAGATGAGGAAGTCAGGGATTATAATACGGTAAAAGAGGCTCTGCTCTCCAGGTATGCGGTTACACCGGAGGCATACCGGAGGCGGTTCAGAGACACTGTTAAATTAGCTGGAGATTCCTACCTTGAGTGGGCATGTAAGGTGCACCGCACAGCAGCTCACTGGATAGCGGGGTGCCAAGCCATATCTGGGGAAGAGGTGCTGCAGCTATTCCTGTTGGAACATTGCTTCGACAAGTTACCCGCAGGAGTTCGAGAGTGGGTTCGGGACCGTAAACCCTCCACCCTGCAGGAAGCGGCTCGCTTGGCAGATGAGTATACGGATGCCCGCAAACTGGACACTGCTACCACTAAGCCCCCTGCTAGAGTGGAGTACAGACCCCCAGTCACCCCAGCAGCTGCCAGTTACCAAACCCCGGCGCACCGCTATACCACACGGCCTCCGGCCACGAACTACCCTCAGAGAGCCCTGTTCAATTTGCGGGGCTACTCACAACCGATTCGATGCTTTGGATGTAAGCAACTAGGGCACAAAAGACCAGAGTGTCCCCTAAACGCAGCGAACCAAGCGCAGTCCTGGAGAAGACCTGCCGGCGGAATCCCACGTAATCCTCAGCCTGCGGCCCGCTACGTAGAGGCGCAAGAATGCTGGAGCATCCTACATGAGGCAGACCTTGTGCAAGCTGCCCACCGGAATAACCGGCAACTGGTTAAAGTGAATGGGAAGAAGGTCAGTGGTCTACGGGATACTGGTGCTACCATGACCTTGCTTCAAAAGAACTTGGTGTCTGAGAAACAGTACACTGGAGACACTGTGGCTGTGAGGGTAGCAAGGGGCGATGTGTTCAGCCTACCTGTTGCCAGGGTACATTTGGATTGGGGAGTGGGCGCTAGACCTGTGAATGTGGGGGTCAAGAAGGACTTACCTGCTGATGTTCTTCTTGGAAATGACTTGGCCCCCCTTGTTTCTGCCTACGCTCCTATGGGTCCCGCTGTGACTACCCGTGCCCAGATCCGTGCAGCAGAGACTGACCCACCTGCTGCTAAGCCCCAGGACGCTGAGCTCAGTAAATCTCTATCCGCTATTGATATGTGGAGGTCCCGTTACAATGCGCTGATGAAGGAGAAGAGGAGCGCAGAGGAAAAAGCACGTTTAGAACGTGAATCTCTGCTAGACAAGCTGCACCGACAGACTGCAGAAAACACCAGCTTGAGAGTGGGACATGAAACCTTAAAGACAAACTTAGCGACACTTGAGGAGAAGCTGACGCTGGCTCATAGTGAGGTGCAGCAACTCAAGGGCACCCTATGTCAGTATGAAGGGATTGTGGATACCTATAAAGAGCAGGTACAGAAAACTCGTAAAGAAGCTGATGGGATTTTGAAGGACTGTTTAGCCCTAGTCTGGGCACTGAGGAAGTTGAACCCTTCTTTGTATGGACAGGAATTCTCTCTCATAACGGGAATACAGATGGATTGTCCTGGCAAACTGACATGCCTACCACCTCCTAGTCCGGTCATCCCCAGGTTGACCCGCCAAAGGGTCAAGCCGGGTCTGCCGGAGTGTTCCACAACGGGGGAGATATGTGACAGACCCTTCTGTCAGGACTGAAGGAGTTAATTGTGTTTAGCTAAGAAACTAATTTCTAAAGACAGAGTTGCTGGCTCCAGCTATAATCTAATTAGTGCTAAACATTCTATTGTTTGATCACCTCCAGAGAGAAAACGCCTAAGTGATAAGAAGGGCCAAGAGTGTCTTGTGGTTGAAGTGTTTAAGTAATATAATTCTATTGTATCATGTCAAAGGGCTTGTTCCCTCCATGTAATGTACAACAGTCTTTCAACCCCCATCTGGGGGGGGGGGGGTGTCAAACCTGTATAAATACTAGGCATCTAGCCTTTAATAAATGTCATTCTGTTTAAACCTGAAAACTGGCTGGTTTGTGAATTGCTGATTCCCTATGCAGGACGTTGTTCCCTGGTATTAACCCTTGGTACACTGTTGGTACTGTAACACAGACTCTCATGCATGAGTACCCATGTGATTTATATGTTGATTTGCCCCTGTTCCCTTGTCTATATAGGGAAAACGGTCACCACATTTCGGGAGCGTATGGCCAATCATCGCTGTGCGATCAGGGAAGCCATCAAAAATGGCGACTCTGATCAGCCAGTAGCACGCCATTTCGCCAGACATAACCATGGTGTATCGAGTTTAAAAACCATGTTGATTGATCAAGTACCACCGTTGACAAGGGGAGGTGACAGGGGCAATCGACTCCTACGGATGGAGACAAGATGGATCTATACGTTGGATACCATAGCACCTAGGGGATTGAATACTATGCTGGATTTCTCGCCATTCTATACTGCGAGTTGATCTAACCTCTCTATATGGACTACAATTGTTCATCCCACCATAAAACATATCCACCATCAATGACTTTTAAATATGACTTTCTATCATTCTCAGTGCATAAGTCCTCAGATATTGTCTGCCATACTCCAGGAGACATCAAGAACACATGATTTAGCCAACAGCTGACATATATGTATATACCAATCATTTACCAGGATTTGAGATGGTTGGTGATGAGATTTTCCCTTCTTCCATAATTTTTCTCATATAATTGTGTATAGATGGTAATGTGATATTGCATGTGTGTCTACTATTGGCTTAGGTTGCTGTATGTTCGCCATATTCATGCTTTTATGTTGTTACACTCGATCGTCTATGATCGAGTACCTTTGTTGTTTTTAATACACTGGCATTCTGACCTATGGCTAAACTGTGGTATTCTATAGCTTCTTTTAATACTGACAATAGGATTTCTTTATTATTGCCTAACATAAATATTTGTATCTTGTCGACAGACATTTCCTTATTGTCTGAGAATATCGTCAGACAACAAACAGTTGTCACCATGACAACCGACGTCACCACGTGGTTCACGTGGATGACGCGATTTCCGGTCATATGACTTCCGGTTTAGCACCATGCAAGCCGCGATTGCGGCTTGGCGCCATCAGATGCCACAGGGTTATTTAAGGTGAAGGGGTAATGTATATGTTAATCGTTTTTTGTACATTCAAACTGTCTGTATTTTGCATTTGATAAAGGGGGTGGAATGCCTCCGAACGTCATGCATTTTTAACTTGAACTATTAAATGTTATTTTTTACTTCGAACCAGTGAGTGCCTTTTTTCCTACATATATATATATATATATATATATATATATATATATATATATATATATATATATATATATACACCTTTTTACCTATGCTTGAATAGCTATTACTGTAGATATATAGGTAGAGATATGTATTTTACATTTTATTAACATTATCACACACACATATATATATATAAAAGTAAAGAATATAAAAGTAAATCTTAAGCTAGCTACAATATAACTATTAGTTATATTGTAGCTAGCTTAAGTTTTACTTTTATTTCACAGGTAAGTTTGTATTTATTTTACCTAGGTAGACTAGTTGGTAAATAGTTATTAACTATTTACTAACTACCTAGTTCAAATAAATACAAACTTACCTATGAAATAAAACCTAACTTGCCTTACACTAAAACCTAAAATTACAAAAAATAAAAACCACTACAATTATAAAAAATAAAAATACAAATACAAAATAAATCAGTGCGCCAAAATACCTGTGAGAAAAAAAGTTATATAAACATAAACATAAAATGCATGATGCTGGTAGGATTGATAATACCTATAAGTTGATAGATAAATCAATTATAATAGTGACAAATGTGGTAAAAAAAAAGACAAACCAAACCACACCACTGTAGATGAGTGATGGAAATAAAAAAAGGACAGTTCAATAAGTCCGTTATCCGAATCTCCAATCTGGAACCGATGGCAGGCTACTTCTTCAAATTTCTTGTTGGTGTCCCAAGATGTTAAACTCTGCAGAAGTGAATAATAAAAAAGAAAAAAGAAGGCGTCACCATAGTGCACAATCAGATGTGTAAAACACGCCAATAAAACAAGTAAGACCGTATTTACAAGATATATGACACTTGAGAAGTGTCACAACCGCCTTCTGGACTGTTATAGAGTCGTCCAGCTAACTCCCACTGGTTCGTATGTAGTAATCTTCTTAGTGTGAGAGCGGCGATGAGAAAGGAAAGTTGTATCCAGCATCCGTTTCACAGAGCCGGCTCGTCCTGTAATAGCCGTTATCGCTATAGATACTATGTATCAAGTGGAAAAGTGAATAAAAAATAGTTTGTGGCAAAGTCTTGTAAAAGCAAACAGACTTTATTTTGAGTACAAAAGCACAACGTTTCTCGGTCTCTCCTGACCGTTTCCTCAGGTGCAATATACATACTGATTTAAACCACAAACTTTTATTGCCGAGTTTTTCGGCGTCTCATAAAGTGAACAGCGCATGCGTGAAGGTGTAACCACTAATAGAGCTTCCATTGGTAACTGAATATCCAATGATATGTGCAAAAATGCTCGAGCCTCTGAGTGTAATCCAATCATTAGCGCTAGCAGGTAGGAACTACCATTGGTGAGTTGCCAACCAATGATATGTGGAAAGTGCTTCTCGGGCTTATATGTATATACAAACATAAGCGCTAAAGGAAAATATGTATGGATAGTGTTGATAGTTATATTAGAAATAAACTAATAAACTAATAGTGTATATATGTCCATAACTTGCTAATACTTGCATACTGAACCATTCGGTCACTCTTAGTGGTAACACCTACACCTCCCCTTTAACCCTATAACATACATGTGGTTAAACCGGAGTATCACTACTTGCGTAAGGACTGTCTAGCAATTTACAATTAACATCGCTAAACATCCTCAACTTAACAAGCATCTCGCTAGAAAAATTCTAAACCTCATGTTAATGGTCTAAAAAATATAAAAATAGTATTGCCCGGGGCGGAGTTTGGCCACGCAGGCGGATGGCTGGGCACTAACTGAGCTCCCAATCCCAAGGACAGATAATAGTATAATATCAGGCATACAACGATCTTTTTTGAGCAAAATTGTCAGCTACATCCCTGTGTGAGTGACCTGCAACTGTACAACTCAGCGAAAATCCGCAACAAGCAGGCTTGGAGGCAGAAAAACTAACAGGCAGCACGACACACGCAGTAAGAGGAGACCGGAGGGCCGCAACACATAAACACGGCAGTGAGCCCTGAGATTGACTGCTGAATCTATTAAAAATTTAAATCTGTCTGCAATTCCTGCCTACTCAGTGGCGCATACCCTAACAACTTACCCGAGGTGAGCTGACTGCATCAGAAACGAAACAGCCGCCCTGCCGGAGAGAGACCACCCACGTGGTTACGGAGCCAACCGACCGGATCTAAAAGTAAGACACTTAGCTGCGCGGCAGCAACAAGACCGCTACTGTTTTCTTACACACACAGGCATTAAAGCATATTGGGGCCTACAACACAGCTGGGGCTCAGTATACCCGGTGTTGCATCTTTCAGCACCGCATGATCCACATGCCCTACTCCATACCTGGCGCAGAATAATAAAACTCTGGGAAAAGCCCACAACTTTATCTAATAATATAGCCCTAAAACCACTTTAATTCAGGGGGATATTGTGTGCGAATGAGAACCTGCTATACACAAATACCCCTAACACCTGCATATAAAAGAGGGGTTATTGTAAACACAACACAATCTAATACTCTTCTTAAAGGGAATGCCTAATAAAAGACCGCACAAAGCGGAGAAAAATACCACTGCAAGGCCGTTAAGCCGCTACCTTAAGCAGCTAGACAATACCCCTGCTCCACAAATAAACAACATGGAGGCAGACCAGCAGTTCCTACCTAACGCTGCACAAGCAGCACAAGCAAAAGATCACACACAACCCCTAACTAAGGGAGACCTTCAACATCTGTCATCTAAGGAGGACATACAGGGTGTTTTGCAGGAGATGCGTAGTCTCTTTGGAGACCTTAAAAAGGACATGACTACATTGGATTGCAGAGTTACTAAAATAGAACAAGACCACACAACAACACTTAATGCAACCCAAAACAACAGCAGAGATCTACTTCAACAGCAAACTACAATACAGCTCCTGTCAGAGAAAATGGAGGAATTAGAAAATCGTTGTCGCAGAAACAACATAAGAGTTAGAGGCGTAACTGAAACTATCCACCCCCCTGCTATTGAGGGCTACCTACAGAGTCTCTTCAGAACTATCAAAGATACACCAGATTCCCCTGACATAGTCATGGAAAGGGCGCACAGAGCCTTGAGACCACGGCCCCCACCTAAGGCCCCACCTAGAGACATAATAATAAGATTCCTTAACTTTAAGGACAAAAAAAACATCCTTAAGCACGCCAGAGCTAAACAGGTTATCATGCATGCAGGTGAAGAAATCCAGCTGTTTTCAGACATCTCACCAATAACGTTACAGAAACGAAGGGAACTGAGCCACATAACCCAAACACTCAGAGATCATAAAGTGCAGTACCGATGGGGTTTTCCGGTCTCACTAATAGCTACGCACAACAACAGCACTGCAGTCTACAGACCTGGAGGAGATATACCAGCTTTCTACTCAGCACTCTCCATAAAGGGGGGCAATCTGGAACCCAGAGTACAACAAAGGAAGGAAGCCCCGACTCGGCCGGACTGAGAAAGACAGTCAGCTTTGTTCACACTAAATATTGCTGCTGAGAACTGTACGGCCTGAATGGTGACTATTCTAGGCCTTGACAGCATGCTCAACCTCATAACAGTATCCTTTTTTCTTAACTATTATGCTACCTAACACAGGGTAGCACATGTTTGAATGTAATTCTCATCCACTTAGTTTAAATGTTACTAGTCGTTGTTGTGTTGAATGTATATCCATCTATGATTATTACACCAGGCCTATTACTTAGGCGCTCATATAGGCAGTTTTATTTTGTTATCTTGTTAACTTGCTCAGATGCTGATTTACAGTGGGACATCTTATCTAAAAGTGAAGCAATAATATACTTTAACCTTTCCCTTCCCTCCCACCCCTCCTCTTTCCCGGTATATCCTCATCTATCACCTACCCCTTGCAACATTTTTCAATTTTACTGTTAAGCTCATCTTTCGAGCAACCCCAAGCATTTCTTTATCATAATGCACCAGACCCATCTATAGCTTACACACCCCACTAAACGTGGGGGAAAAAAAAAAAAAAAAAACTAAGACCTTATATACATTTACGCCAACTATAGGTACTGGATTAACACGATCTAACCATGCTACATTGTGCACATCTCCCTATCACTACTACACCACCAGCATACACCATGCATCGTATGCTTATCTCCAACGCAGAGAGCAACATTACCCGCTCTCCCTTTCCCTATCCTCCCTACCCCCATGCCAACCTCCATCTTTACCCTTCCCCCTTCAGGTGCTTTACTCAACCTAGACTTCACTTATTGCACTATCTGCTTTATTTCCACGTGTATTGTTAATAGGTTCTGTAATGCCGTTGTATACAACTGTATCTTGACGGGGAGATCTCCCATCGTTGAGAACAATAGAATGTAATCAAAGAGTTATCTGTCCTGGGGTTACAACCCCGATAGACACCAATTTTACTGTCTGATTTCTCCTGCCACCTTTTCTTTGTATTCTTTCTTGCCTCTGGTGTCGGGCACCCAATAAAGCACCTCCCCTGGGTTGCTTTTCCTTCATTGTTTTTCAAAACTCTCTTAAACTTAATCCTTCTCTTCTGCTTGCTCATTTATTCCCCTTTCTGAACTAACCTACTTCCCTTCTTCCTTCCCTTACCCCCGCTTCCTTTTTTTTTTTTTTTTTTTCTCCACCCTTTATTTACAGCATGGCTAGCAGGTTCCGCTCACACTACCTTACAATGACGTCCATAAACGCGAAGGGACTTAATAGCCCCGGCAAGCGTTCAATAGCTTTGAAAGAAATACAGAGGCTAAACACTCAAATACTTTTTGTACAAGAAACGCACTTCCGTAGAAATAGGGAGCCAAGATGGTCTGATAACACATACACCACAGCATACTTTTCATCAGGAGCAGAAAAGAAGGGGGGAGTAGGCATACTGATACATAAGGCAGTACCCTTCCAGCTAGAGCAGGTTGAAAAGGACACAGATGGCCGACTCTTGTTGGTGAGAGGCACACTTTATGGACACCCAATTACCCTTGTTTGTGTGTATGCCCCCAATGTGTCACAACATCAATTTATTAAAAAAGCGCTCAAAGTACTACTTGATCACTCAAAAGGACCTGTATTCATAGCTGGAGATCTGAATGTCCCTATAGATCCGCAACTTGACACCTCCAACGGAGTATCCAATGTACCCAATAAGACAATCAAAACTATTAAGACCTCCTTTACTGACGCACAACTCCACGATGTGTGGAGGACAATACACCCAACACAACGTGATTATACTTATTACTCTGCCCCACACAACAAATATTCCCGCATAGATTACTTCTTCACGGACTCGACAGGATTAGATATGGTGGCCAATGCAAGCATAGGTTCAATCACTTGGTCGGACCACGCGCCGGTTACCTGCAACATAGAGTGGCCTGACATCCCTACGACAGCATATATATGGAGACTAGACGACTCCCTACTTGAAACCCCCCTGATAGCTGACGACATACGTAAATCATTAACGGAATATTTCTCTCTAAACGACCCGTCGGGTACCTCCCGACTGATTACCTGGGAAGCGCACAAATGCGTGATCCGTGGTGAATTCCTTAAACACAAAGCCAGGCTAATTAGACAATATAGAGACAAACACACTACTCTACTTCAAAAGATTAGGACGTTGGAAACTGCACACAGGTGTGACATGACGTCCCTGACCACGAAAAACCTTCTCATGGAAGCTAAGCAAGACCTAAACAATCACCTAATGACGGCTTTTCATACACGCTTACTCAGGAATAAACAAAGGTATCATGAGGGGGGAAATAAACCTGGCAAATTGCTTGCTAGATCAATTCGTAGAACACAACTAAAAATGTACATACACTCCCTGACTTCCAAAGACGGTTCCAAAGTAAAAGGCACCAAGCAGATAGCAGAAACTTTTCATTCATATTACAGTAAACTGTATAACTTGACACAGACAACAGACAACACACATACAGCAGAGCAGCTGCGCTATCAAAATGACAATCAAATACGAGAATACTTAACCGACATACACTTACCCCGACTGTCTGAACCTGAGGCGAATACGCTGAATGCCCAAATAACACTGGATGAGGTATCTAAAGCGATTAAAGTCCTCCCTGGAGGGAAATGCCCAGGCCCAGATGGCCTCACCCCTAGATATTATAAGAAATATCTCCCGGAGCTAGCCCCACATATCATACAATTATTTAATGATTTGAGAGATGACCCTAAATTGTCAAATGCTATGTTAGAAGCGCACATTACAATCATCCCCAAACCAGGTAAAGAACCTACCACCCCAGCAAATTTCAGACCCATTTCCCTACTAAACACTGATGTAAAGATTTTGGCCAAAATCCTAGCAAATCGACTAAATATCTATCTTCCAAAATTAATTTCTCCGGACCAGGCCGGATTTATACCGGGTAGGGAGGCCCGTGATAACACCACCAAAGTATTGCAGCTGATCAGCTACGCGAGGGCTGAGGGCGTGCCCATGGCTCTCTTCTCCACCGACGCGGAGAAGGCCTTCGACCGCGTCGGCTGGACTTTTCTGCGTCGAGTGATGGAATCAATGAACTTTGGAGAACCCTTCCTGAATATGGTATTTGCCCTGTACTCCTCCCCCTGCGCGCGTGTGAGGGTGAATGGATCACTTTCTGACTCATTCAATATAACAAACGGGACGAGACAGGGGTGTCCCTTGTCGCCGCTCCTTTTTGCGTTATCCATCGAGGCCCTAGCTCATAGAGTCAGGCGCAATGAAGGGATTAGGGGCGTTGGGGTAGGCGACGTGGAGCATAAACAGGCACTATATGCCGATGATGTTCTGTATACCCTTACAAACATAGACACATCAGTACCAGAACTCCTTAAAGAATTGGACTTATACGGCACTGTCTCGAACTTCCACCTTAACTTGGGGAAGTCTGAGCTTCTAAATATTACCGCTCCGATAGAGCATGTAGATAAGCTTCATACTGACTATGGGATTCCGATATCTACAACAAGCCTACGCTATCTGGGCATACATATCCCATACAAACACCAGGACCTGTTCAAGGCCAATTATTTAAAATTAAAAGAGGAGATAGTCAGAGACCTCTCGTCATGGAAGAACAAGCCGTTATCTTGGCTTGGCAAGATAGGACTCGTTAAGATGAACATCTTGCCACGGATCCTATACGTCATGCAAGCGGTGATTTCAGCACTACCAGGGGACTACTTAGCTCAGCTGCAGGGTATTCTAGAACAATTTGTATGGAGGGGCAAAAAACCCCGTATACCACGAAAGACCATGTATCTCCCTAGAGATAGAGGGGGACTGGGCTTTCCAGACCTGAAGGCATACAATAGGGCTATCATACTACAGCATATAGTAGAATGGTCCAAGAATGAGGATAACAAAACTTGGGTTAAAATAGATGCTAGGATCCTGGGTCTTAATAACGTAGGCACATTGGCTTGGACATCGGCAACACAACGCCCCAAACAACTGCATAAATACCCAACCCTCAGGGAAATCTTTGCGGAGTGGGACAGGATTGTCTCTACTAGCGTTCATATCACCTCAAGGTTCTCCCCCCTTCTCCCAATCTTTGAGAACCCACATCTACCATATCATGTGCTGGGGACGAGGCAGCACATAGCGTATTCCCTAAAAGAGGGCTGCCTATACAACGTGATAGAGAGTGGGAAATTTAAATCACAGCAACAAATGTCAGAGATAAATAACCACATCCTTTCCTCATGGTTGAGATACAACCAACTCATACACTATATTACACATCACAAGCACAAAAAACAACTGGTGAGAGACTTAACTCCCTTTGAACGACTTTGTGTCTCTGGCACTCCTCAAAAACGGCTGATCTCACTTATCTATAAACTACTTACAGTCCCCCCAGATCATCCACTCCCTACATACACATTGACCTGGCACAAGGAATTGGGCAGGGACTATGAACAAGAGGAATGGCTCAGAGCATTCCGACTGACCAAACGCTCCTCTGTCTCAGCGACAGTACAGGAGATCCATCTGAAACTACAGTGCAGGTGGTATCTCACACCAAAAAAATTGCACTATCTATACCCTAAGACTAGCCCCTTGTGCTGGAGGGGCTGCGGGAGCGAGGGGACACCCATACATATATGGTGGTCATGCCCGGCCTTGAACGGCTTCTGGGCAACTATCTTCAGGCAAATGTCTACTGCCTTGCAAACGGTGATCCCAGCCTCCCCAGAGACACTCCTTTTTCTAAATCTCCCCAAGATCAAAACCATGCACAAACAATCTCTCCTACTAATAATGCTCACAGGAGCAAAGCGATTGATACCTAGAAGGTGGAAGTCAACTGACATCCCCACAGTCTTGGACTGGCGCACCACAGTGACTGACTTGCTTGCCCTAGAAAAATTACATTACCTTAAAACAAACCAAATAGAGATCTATGAGATGATGATAGCACAGTGGAAGGGAACACCGTTGTAATTAGGAAGTCTGGCGCTGCCCAGGCACAGGGCCACGAGCCACTGCTGAATGCCCCCCCTTTCCCCTTTTTTTTTTTTTTTTTTTCCCCCCCCATCTTTTCTCTTTCTCTCTTTTTTCCCCTTTCCCCCTAGTCTGCTTTCTTACTTCTACTAGGCTATATTCTACTTCTCTCCGAGAGGATATTTGTATAAAATAATTAACATCAAAGGACTTTGACGTACCAGAATCTGTTCTTACAGTTGTGTTATACCTTTTAATGAGTAAAGAAGTAAAAAAAAAAAAAAAAAGAGAGAAAGGTGACTTTTGCAACTACAAGCTCTCTGGAGTCATGATGGCAAAGAACAGATATGGACTTTACCAATAATCAAGTTCGCTTTGCTTGATCTGTATAGAAGAAATGTTGTCAGATGTCACTTTGATTTTTGTTGATGTTACTTATACTTGATCAATAAAAAAAAATAAAAAAAATAGTATTGCCCAAAAAATAATGTGTATTAACCAAAAATTTAAAAATTGTCAAAACAATATACATATAAAAACCAAGATCTCATGGTATTAGACCCCTCCAATCTGGAAAAAAATATAAAATATTAAAATTAACTATTTAATCCATAAATGAAAAAAAAAATATATATATGCATATCAAGGAAAATGAAATTCATATACATACATATATATATTCTACCCACTATACATGAAAAATTTAACATGCAATCGGCATTTATGTACATTGTTGTATACATAGCATATATTTGTACAAAGCATACAATTTGACATGCAATCAGCATTGATGTACATTATTGTATACATAGCATATATTTGTACAAAAGCATATGTTGTAGTTCCACATAGTGTGGTCGAAGTCACATATAGCTCCTGTGATAGATGAGGACTACTAAAAACCTCATGAGCACAATCTATATATAATATATGGACAACGAATAGATGCTTAAGGATATATTAAAAAACCATAAAAGTCATAAAAAAGAATACCTAAAATAGACACAAGATTAATTAAAAGCTGCCATATCAATGTTGGCATTGAGACCACAGGGAGACAAACTTTGGAGTTTCCATATCCAGAAAGTCTCCCTTTGTCTCAATTGTAAAAACCTATTTCTGCCCCACTTGTGTAGGATTTGTTCCAATGGAAAAATAGAAAAAAAGTCAGAAGATGCAGTATGACATTGACTGGCATGTTTGGGGACACTGTGGTTCTGTATATTCTTTTCTATATTTCTTTTGTGTTCCCCCCACCTCTTCTTGAGGGGCCTGGAGGTCCTCCCCACATATTGGATCCCACAAACACACTCCAACAAATAAATCACGAAGGGAGAATCACACGTAAAATGTGAATTTATATTGAATTTTTCCTTAGTGGCAAATTAAGTAAATTCAGTTCTATTGGGATTTGTAAAAGCACAAAGACCACAATTAGACCGGTTACATTTAAAAAAACCTGGTTTCCCTAAAACTGTAGATTCTCTGTATCTCTTAGTTTTACTATTTGGCTGATGAACTTTCATGACTACTTTACTTGGAGCCAATTTGTTTTTTAGGGTCGGAGCCCTTCTAAAAGTGCATATCGGAGTCATGATGGCAAAGAACAGATATGGACTTTACCAATAATCAAGTTCGCTTTGCTTGATCTGTATAGAAGAACTGTTGTCAGATGTCACTTTGATTTTTGTTGATGTTACTTATACTTGATCAATAAAAAAAAATAAAAAAAATAGTATTGCCCAAAAAATAATGTGTATTAACCAAAAATTACAAAATTGTCATAACAATATACATATAAAAACCAAGATCTCATGGTATTAGACCCCCTCCAATCTGGCAAAAAAATATAAAATATTAAAATTAACTATTTAATCCATAAATGAAAAAAAAAATATATATATGCATATCAAGGAAAATGAAATTCATATACATACATATATATATTCTACCCACTATACATGAAAAATTTAACATGCAATCGGCATTTATGTACATTGTTGTATACATAGCATATATTTGTACAAAGCATACAATTTGACATGCAATCAGCATTGATGTACATTATTGTATACATAGCATATATTTGTACAAAAGCATATGTTGTAGTTCCACATAGTGTGGTCGAAGTCACATATAGCTCCTGTGATAGATGAGGACTACTAAAAACCTCATGAGCACAATCTATATATAATATATGGACAACGAATAGATGCTTAAGGATATATTAAAAAACCATAAAAGTCATAAAAAAGAATACTTAAAATAGACACAAGATTAATTAAAAGCTGCCATATCAATGTTGGCATTGAGACCACAGGGAGACAAACTTTGGAGTTTCCATATCCAGAAAGTCTCCCTTTGTCTCAATTGTAAAAACCTATTTCTGCCCCACTTGGGTAGGATTTGTTCCAATGGAAAAATAGAAAAAAAGTCAAAAGATGCAGTATGACATTGACTGGCATGTTTGGGGACACTGTGGTTCTGTATATTCTTTTCTATATTTCTTTTGTGTTCCCCCCACCTCTTCTTGAGGGGCCTGGAGGTCCTCCCCACATATTGGATCCCACAAACACACTCCAACAAATAAATCACGAAGGGAGAATCACACGTAAAATGTGAATTTATATTGATTTTTTCCTTAGTGGCAAATGAAGTAAATTCAGTTCTATTGGGATTTGTAAAAGCACAAAGACCACAATTAGACCGGTTACATTTAAAAAAACCTGGTTTCCCTAAAACTGTAGATTCTCTGTATCTCTTAGTTTTACTATTTGGCTGATGAACTTTCATGACTACTTTACTTGGAGCCAATTTGTTTTTTAGGGTCGGAGCCCTTCTAAAAGTGCATATCGGTTGTTTGCTCAATGTGCTTGTGAGCAATGGATCATTCTCTAGGATGTACCAATATTTTTGCAAGATGCCTTTGATTTTGTTATGATTATTATTGTATTGTGTAATGAATCTAACCCCAGTGTTAGTCTGATTCATATGATATTCTGGCTTTTCTTCTTTATTCATGTTTTTGTTTTCCCCTGTGTATTTGATAAAAAAATCCTCTCTACATTTCTTTCTGGCTTCAAGGAAACTGGTCTCAATTAAATCAATAGGGAAATTCTTCTCCATAAATCTTTCCTTCAAAAGGTTGGCCTGTGTATCATATGTTTTCAAATCAGTGCAGTTTCTGCGCAACCTGCAGAACTGGTTGTAAGGTATATTCCTTTTCCAGGGTAAATAATGGTTGCTTTTAAAGTTTAAATAACTGTTTGCATCCACTGATTTAAAAAACGTCTTAGTAGTTATGTTACCTAAGTTGTCCCATTCCAGTATTAAATCAAGAAAGTCAATACTTGTATCATCTATTTTGGATGTAAAATGCAAACCCATGTCATTATCATTGAGTCCCTTAACAAAATTCAGTGCCTCTAGATGGGTACCCTCCCAGATGAACAGGAGATCATCAATGAAACGGCCATAGAAGACCAGATTCGCCACCGAACTAGAGGAATAAATATATTTTTCCTCAAAAAGGCCCATAAATAAATTGGCAAAGCTCGGGGCGAATCTGGTCCCCATGGCCGTCCCCTTGATCTGCAAGAAAAATTTCTCTTGATAGACAAAGTAATTATTTTTCAAAACAAACAATATGCACTCTAAAAGGAAATCCCTTTGTTTGTCTGGCATATAGATGTCTTGCTTCAAATAATATTCAATGGCCTTGATGCCTAGATCATGAGCTATATTTGAATACAAAGCCGAGACATCACATGTTAACCATAAAAGTTCCCTATTTGCCTTCTTAATTTTAGAAATCTTATAAATCAAATCCGGGGTATCTTGTATGTATGAAGATAGGGTAACCACTGATTTTTTCAGGAACTGGTCAACATATTCAGACAAATTACATGTAAGGTTCCCAATTCCCGAAATGATTGGCCTCCCAGGAGGATCCACTAAGCTTTTGTGGATCTTGGGGAGATGATAATAATAAGCCAAATTCGGAGTGTTTGGGATTAAAAAATCACTTTCTTTCTTTGTTAAAATACCTTCCAACCAACCTCGATCTACCATTTTAACCAAATTGGCCAGGAATTTATTTGTAGGGTTGAAAGTGAGAATTTTATAATATTGGTGGTCAAATAAGATCCTATCTGCTTCTCTGATATAATCTTCACGATTCTGTATAATTATACCTCCCCCCTTATCGGCCTCTCGAATCACCAGATTCTTATTGGAAGCCAATCTGGATAGAGCTTTGGTTTCATAATTGTTCAAATTAGAATCCTTAATTTTATCCCCTGATAATTTTCCAAAGTCTTCTAACACCAATTTCTGAAATAATTCAATATTTAAACCTGCATTAGGTGGATTAAAATTTGATTTAGGGGTTAAATTTGAATGTATATAGTCATCAAACAGATCATCACAGAGGGTATCTGGATCAAAGAATACAATATCCATTGAGGGACGTTCACTCATATCATTTGTCAGAATTGGTTTGTGGCCCGAACCTTTTAGTTTCTTCTCACAAAAATATTGTTGTAAGGACAATTTGTGAACAAATTTGTTCAGGTCCACAAACAAATCAAACAAATTATGTTGATTTGATGGACAAAAAGATAAACCCCTATTTAGAACGCAAATCTCTTCATTAGAAAGAACATGATCTGATAAATTAAATATATTTTTGCTCATGCGTTTAAGTTTCTCTTTTTTGGAAGTCTTACCTCTCCCTCTGCTGCCACGTTGGCGTATGATCTTTTTCTTGGTATAGTTGTAACAAGTTTTTCTCCCTCTGGACCCCTCTCTAGCTGTTTTAATCTGATTGGTGCATGTCTGAGATGTGGCGGGGTGTACACTTGTTTTTGGTTGTACTGAAAAACCTGAGGTTTATAGAACTGTCTGTTATCATCTCTTTGATAACTATTATTGTGATCAGTTCCATTCTGTTGGAATCTAGGACTACCCCCATGTTTTCTTTGTTGGAAACCAGGTTTTCTATAATCCTTCTCTTCTTCTCTAATATATTGTTGAGAACTGTAGTCGTGTTGATTATATCTGTTTGTGTGTGGATTGTAATCAAAATTCTCTCTTTCCCAATTAGGGGTAGAAGATTGACCATAATCCCTAGGGTTAGAATTGTTAGGTGTATTGTTAGTGTTTCTGAAACTTAAATTTTTCTTCTTATCCTTGGGTTTCTTATAATTTACTTTAACCCATGGTTTGTCTTGTGGTGTATCTGTTACAGGTAAACCACTCTCAGGCTCCATTTCTAAAGTTTCCTTCTGAAGGTCATATACTTTACCTTCTAGGTAATCCTTTTCGTCTCTGGCTAATTTTTTAATTTTCGTGTGTATAATTTTTTTCTGAAATGTATCTGATCTTTCTTGCACTTCCTTTATATGTTTGTCATAATCCATGTTGGATTCATGTCTGGTTAAGGTATTCTGAATCTCTTCAATCTCTGACTCAGTTTTATTCAATCGAACTGTTCTAAACTCAATTAATAGATCTATAAGTTTTAACGAACATTCTGTCAGAATACCTTGCCATTTTTCAGTCATATCTGCATCTTGTTTAAAGGAACATTGTTTAGAGATTCTAAGTCCTCTTTGGATATGACCTCTCTCTTTATATTTTTTGAGTGTGTCAATATCCCACCAATGCCTGTGTTCATTTTTTAAGGCATCCTCTAGTTTGTGGAATAATTGAACCATAGAAAGATCATCTATGGTATTATCTGACATATCCTGTATATTCTCATGGTTGCTCAGGGCTTCCCTAAGCTTTAACCTTTGATCTTTGTTTTGCATGGTGGGTTAGTAGGTAGTAGTAGTACTACTAAAAAAAGTGTATGTGTAATAAAGTGCAATGATGTGGCTAAGTGATTGTAAAGTGAAAATACAAAGATTATATATATATATAAAAAGAGTTAAAGTGTATACATATATAAACAGTGCAGTATTGTAAACTGTATAACAACCACTGCTAGAATCTATGTGCAAGTGTGCATATAGGGATAGGTATATCTACCCACCATATACCCCCACAAGTATAAGGGCAAGTTGAGTAGTGTGTAAATTTGTAGAGTCGCTTACTGATCAATACCCAAAAACATGTGAAAAATACAAATACAAAATAAATCAGTGCGCCAAAATACCTGTGAGAAAAAAAGTTATATAAACATAAACATAAAATGCATGATGCTGGTAGGATTGATAATACCTATAAGTTGATAGATAAATCAATTATAATAGTGACAAATGTGGTAAAAAAAAAGACAAACCAAACCACACCACTGTAGATGAGTGATGGAAATGAAAAAAGGACAGTTCAATAAGTCCGTTATCCGAATCTCCAATCTGGAACCGATGGCAGGCTACTTCTTCAAATTTCTTGTTGGTGTCCCAAGATGTTAAACTCTGCAGAAGTGAATAATAAAAAAAGAAGGCGCCACCATAGTGCACAATCAGATGTGTAAAACACGCCAATAAAACAAGTAAGACCGTACTTACAAGATATATGACACTTGAGAAGTGTCACAACCGCCTTCTGGACTGTTATAGAGTCGTCCAGCTAACTCCCACTGGTTCGTATGTAGTAATCTTCTTAGTGTGAGAGCGGCGATGAGAAAGGAAAGTTGTATCCAGCATCCGTTTCACAGAGCCGGCTCGTCCTGTAATAGCCGTTATCGCTATAGATACTATGTATCAAGTGGAAAAGTGAATAAAAAATAGTTCGTGGCAAAGTCTTGTAAAAGCAAACAGACTTTATTTTGAGTACAAAAGCACAACGTTTCTCGGTCTCTCCTGACCGTTTCCTCAGGTGCAATATACATACTGATTTAAACCACAAACTTTTATTGCCGAGTTTTTCTGCGTCTCATAAAGTGAACAGCGCATGCGTGAAGGTGTAACCACTAATAGAGCTTCCATTGGTAACTGAATATCCAATGATATGTGCAAAAATGCTCAAGCCTCTGAGTGTAATCCAATCATTAGCGCTAGCAGGTAGGAACTACCATTGGTGAGTTGCCAACCAATGATATGTGGAAAGTGCTTCTCGGGCTTATATGTATATACAAACATAAGCGCTAAAGGAAAATATGTATGGATAGTGTTGATAGTTATATTAGAAATAAACTAATAAACAAATAGTGTATATATGTCCATAACTTGCTAATACTTGCATACTGAACCATTCGGTCACTCTTAGTGGTAACACCTACACCTCCCCTTTAACCCTATAACATACATGTGGTTAAACCGGAGTATCACTACTTGCGTAAGGACTGTCTAGCAATTTACAATTAACATCGCTAAACATCCTCAACTTAACAAGCATCTCGCTAGAAAAATTCTAAACCTCATGTTAATGGTCTAAAAAATATAAAAATAGTATTGCCCAAAAAATAATGTGTATTAACCAAAAATTAAAAAATTGTCATAACAATATACATATAAAAACCAAGATCTCATGGTATTAGACCCCTCCAATCTGGCAAAAAAATATAAAATATTAAAATTAACTATTTAATCCATAAATGCAAAAAAAAATTATATATGCATATCCAGGAAAATGAAATTCATCTACATACATATATATATTCTACCCACTATACATGAAAAATTTAACATGCAATCGGCATTTATGTACATTGTTGTATACATAGCATATATTTGTACAAAGCATACAATTTGACATGCAATCAGCATTGATGTACATTATTGTATACATAGCATATATTTGTACAAAAGCATATGTTGTAGTTCCACATAGTGTGGTCGAAGTCACATATAGCTCCTGTGATAGATGAGGACTACTAAAAACCTCATGAGCACAATCTATATATAATATATGGACAACGAATAGATGCTTAAGGATATATTAAAAAACCATAAAAGTCATAAAAAAGAATACTTAAAATAGACACAAGATTAATTAAAAGCTGCCATATCAATGTTGGCATTGAGACCACAGGGAGACAAACTTTGGAGTTTCCATATCCAGAAAGTCTCCCTTTGTCTCAATTGTAAAAACCTATTTCTGCCCCACTTGGGTAGGATTTGTTCCAATGGAAAAATAGAAAAAAAGTCAAAAGATGCAGTATGACATTGACTGGCATGTTTGGGGACACTGTGGTTCTGTATATTCTTTTCTATATTTCTTTTGTGTTCCCCCCACCTCTTCTTGAGGGGCCTGGAGGTCCTCCCCACATATTGGATCCCACAAACACACTCCAACAAATAAATCACGAAGGGAGAATCACACGTAAAATGTGAATTTATATTGATTTTTTCCTTAGTGGCAAATGAAGTAAATTCAGTTCTATTGGGATTTGTAAAAGCACAAAGACCACAATTAGACCGGTTACATTTAAAAAAACCTGGTTTCCCTAAAACTGTAGATTCTCTGTATCTCTTAGTTTTACTATTTGGCTGATGAACTTTCATGACTACTTTACTTGGAGCCAATTTGTTTTTTAGGGTCGGAGCCCTTCTAAAAGTGCATATCGGTTGTTTGCTCAATGTGCTTGTGAGCAATGGATCATTCTCTAGGATGTACCAATATTTTTGCAAGATGCCTTTGATTTTGTTATGATTATTATTGTATTGTGTAATGAATCTAACCCCAGTGTTAGTCTGATTCATATGATATTCTGGCTTTTCTTCTTTATTCATGTTTTTGTTTTCCCCTGTGTATTTGATAAAAAAATCCTCTCTACATTTCTTTCTGGCTTCAAGGAAACTGGTCTCAATTAAATCAATAGGGAAATTCTTCTCCATAAATCTTTCCTTCAAAAGGTTGGCCTGTGTATCATATGTTTTCAAATCAGTGCAGTTTCTGCGCAACCTGCAGAACTGGTTGTAAGGTATATTCCTTTTCCAGGGTAAATAATGGTTGCTTTTAAAGTTTAAATAACTGTTTGCATCCACTGATTTAAAAAACGTCTTAGTAGTTATGTTACCTAAGTTGTCCCATTCCAGTATTAAATCAAGAAAGTCAATACTTGTATCATCTATTTTGGATGTAAAATGCAAACCCATGTCATTATCATTGAGTCCCTTAACAAAATTCAGTGCCTCTAGATGGGTACCCTCCCAGATGAACAGGAGATCATCAATGAAACGGCCATAGAAGACCAGATTCGCCACCGAACTAGAGGAATAAATATATTTTTCCTCAAAAAGGCCCATAAATAAATTGGCAAAGCTCGGGGCGAATCTGGTCCCCATGGCCGTCCCCTTGATCTGCAAGAAAAATTTCTCTTGATAGACAAAGTAATTATTTTTCAAAACAAACAATATGCACTCTAAAAGGAAATCCCTTTGTTTGTCTGGCATATAGATGTCTTGCTTCAAATAATATTCAATGGCCTTGATGCCTAGATCATGAGCTATATTTGAATACAAAGCCGAGACATCACATGTTAACCATAAAAGTTCCCTATTTGCCTTCTTAATTTTAGAAATCTTATAAATCAAATCCGGGGTATCTTGTATGTATGAAGATAGGGTAACCACTGATTTTTTCAGGAACTGGTCAACATATTCAGACAAATTACATGTAAGGTTCCCAATTCCCGAAATGATTGGCCTCCCAGGAGGATCCACTAAGCTTTTGTGGATCTTGGGGAGATGATAATAATAAGCCAAATTCGGAGTGTTTGGGATTAAAAAATCACTTTCTTTCTTTGTTAAAATACCTTCCAACCAACCTCGATCTACCATTTTAACCAAATTGGCCAGGAATTTATTTGTAGGGTTGAAAGTGAGAATTTTATAATATTGGTGGTCAAATAAGATCCTATCTGCTTCTCTGATATAATCTTCACAATTCTGTATAATTATACCTCCCCCCTTATCGGCCTCTCGAATCACCAGATTCTTATTGGAAGCCAATCTGGATAGAGCTTTGGTTTCATAATTGTTCAAATTAGAATCCTTAATTTTATCCCCTGATAATTTTCCAAAGTCTTCTAACACCAATTTCTGAAATAATTCAATATTTAAACCTGCATTAGGTGGATTAAAATTTGATTTAGGGGTTAAATTTGAATGTATATAGTCATCAAACAGATCATCACAGAGGGTATCTGGATCAAAGAATACAATATCCATTGAGGGACGTTCACTCATATCATTTGTCAGAATTGGTTTGTGGCCCGAACCTTTTAGTTTCTTCTCACAAAAATATTGTTGTAAGGACAATTTGTGAACAAATTTGTTCAGGTCCACAAACAAATCAAACAAATTATGTTGATTTGATGGACAAAAAGATAAACCCCTATTTAGAACGCAAATCTCTTCATTAGAAAGAACATGATCTGATAAATTAAATATATTTTTACTCATGCGTTTAAGTTTCTCTTTTTTGGAAGTCTTACCTCTCCCTCTGCTGCCACGTTGGCGTATGATCTTTTTCTTGGTATAGTTGTAACAAGTTTTTCTCCCTCTGGACCCCTCTCTAGCTGTTTTAATCTGATTGGTGCATGTCTGAGATGTGGCGGGGTGTACACTTGTTTTTGGTTGTACTGAAAAACCTGAGGTTTATAGAACTGTCTGTTATCATCTCTTTGATAACTATTATTGTGATCAGTTCCATTCTGTTGGAATCTAGGACTACCCCCATGTTTTCTTTGTTGGAAACCAGGTTTTCTATAATCCCTCTCTTCTTCTCTATTATATTGTTGAGAACTGTAGTCGTGTTGATTATATCTGTTTGTGTGTGGATTGTAATCAAAATTCTCTCTTTCCCAATTAGGGGTAGAAGATTGACCATAATCCCTAGGGTTAGAATTGTTAGGTGTATTGTTAGTGTTTCTGAAACTTAAATTTTTCTTCTTATCCTTGGGTTTCTTATAATTTACTTTAACCCATGGTTTGTCTTGTGGTGTATCTGTTACAGGTAAACCACTCTCAGGCTCCATTTCTAAAGTTTCCTTCTGAAGGTCATATACTTTACCTTCTAGGTAATCCTTTTCGTCTCTGGCTAATTTTTTAATTTTCGTGTGTATAATTTTTTTCTGAAATGTATCTGATCTTTCTTGCACTTCCTTTATATGTTTGTCATAATCCATGTTGGATTCATGTCTGGTTAAGGTATTCTGAATCTCTTCAATCTCTGACTCAGTTTTATTCAATAGAACTGTTCTAAACTCAATTAATAGATCTATAAGTTTTAACGAACATTCTGCCAGAATACCTTGCCATTTTTCAGTCATATCTGCATCTTGTTTAAAGGAACATTGTTTAGAGATTCTAAGTCCTCTTGGGATATGACCTCTCTCTTTATATTTTTTGAGTGTGTCAATATCCCACCAATGCCTGTGTTCATTTTTTAAGGCATCCTCTAGTTTGTGGAATAATTGAACCATAGAAAGATCATCTATGGTATTATCTGACATATCCTGTATATTCTCATGGTTGCTCAGGGCTTCCCTAAGCTTTAACCTTTGATCTTTGTTTTGCATGGTGGGTTAGTAGGTAGTAGTAGTACTACTAAAAAAAGTGTATGTGTAATAAAGTGCAATGATGTGGCTAAGTGATTGTAAAGTGAAAATACAAAGATTATATATATATATAAAAAGAGTTAAAGTGTATACATATATAAACAGTGCAGTATTGTAAACTGTATAACAACCACTGCTAGAATCTATGTGCAAGTGTGCATATAGGGATAGGTATATCTACCCACCATATACCCCCACAAGTATAAGGGCAAGTTGAGTAGTGTGTAAATTTGTAGAGTCGCTTACTGATCAATACCCAAAAACATGTGAAAAATACAAATACAAAATAAATCAGTGCGCCAAAATACCTGTGAGAAAAAAAGTTATATAAACATAAACATAAAATGCATGATGCTGGTAGGATTGATAATACCTATAAGTTGATAGATAAATCAATTATAATAGTGACAAATGTGGTCAAAAAAAAGACAAACCAAACCACACCACTGTAGATGAGTGATGGAAATGAAAAAAGGACAGTTCAATAAGTCCGTTATCCGAATCTCCAATCTGGAACCGATGGCAGGCTACTTCTTCAAATTTCTTGTTGGTGTCCCAAGATGTTAAACTCTGCAGAAGTGAATAATAAAAAAAGAAGGCGCCACCATAGTGCACAATCAGATGTGTAAAACACGCCAATAAAACAAGTAAGACCGTACTTACAAGATATATGACACTTGAGAAGTGTCACAACCGCCTTCTGGACTGTTATAGAGTCGTCCAGCTAACTCCCACTGGTTTGTATGTAGTAATCTTCTTAGTGTGAGAGCGGCGATGAGAAAGGAAAGTTGTATCCAGCATCCGTTTCACAGAGCCGGCTCGTCCTGTAATAGCCGTTATCGCTATAGATACTATGTATCAAGTGGAAAAGTGAATAAAAAATAGTTTGTGGCAAAGTCTTGTAAAAGCAAACAGACTTTATTTTGAGTACAAAAGCACAACGTTTCTCGGTCTCTCCTGACCGTTTCCTCAGGTGCAATATACATACTGATTTAAACCACAAACTTTTATTGCCGAGTTTTTCTGCGTCTCATAAAGTGAACAGCGCATGCGTGAAGGTGTAACCACTAATAGAGCTTCCATTGGTAACTGAATATCCAATGATATGTGCAAAAATGCTCAAGCCTCTGAGTGTAATCCAATCATTAGCGCTAGCAGGTAGGAACTACCATTGGTGAGTTGCCAACCAATGATATGTGGAAAGTGCTTCTCGGGCTTATATGTATATACAAACATAAGCGCTAAAGGAAAATATGTATGGATAGTGTTGATAGTTATATTAGAAATAAACTAATAAACAAATAGTGTATATATGTCCATAACTTGCTAATACTTGCATACTGAACCATTCGGTCACTCTTAGTGGTAACACCTACACCTCCCCTTTAACCCTATAACATACATGTGGTTAAACCGGAGTATCACTACTTGCGTAAGGACTGTCTAGCAATTTACAATTAACATCGCTAAACATCCTCAACTTAACAAGCATCTCGCTAGAAAAATTCTAAACCTCATGTTAATGGTCTAAAAAATATAAAAATAGTATTGCCCAAAAAATAATGTGTATTAACCAAAAATTAAAAAATTGTCATAACAATATACATATAAAAACCAAGATCTCATGGTATTAGACCCCTCCAATCTGGCAAAAAAATATAAAATATTAAAATTAACTATTTAATCCATAAATGCAAAAAAAAATTATATATGCATATCCAGGAAAATGAAATTCATCTACATACATATATATATTCTACCCACTATACATGAAAAATTTAACATGCAATCGGCATTTATGTACATTGTTGTATACATAGCATATATTTGTACAAAGCATACAATTTGACATGCAATCAGCATTGATGTACATTATTGTATACATAGCATATATTTGTACAAAAGCATATGTTGTAGTTCCACATAGTGTGGTCGAAGTCACATATAGCTCCTGTGATAGATGAGGACTACTAAAAACCTCATGAGCACAATCTATATATAATATATGGACAACGAATAGATGCTTAAGGATATATTAAAAAACCATAAAAGTCATAAAAAAGAATACTTAAAATAGACACAAGATTAATTAAAAGCTGCCATATCAATGTTGGCATTGAGACCACAGGGAGACAAACTTTGGAGTTTCCATATCCAGAAAGTCTCCCTTTGTCTCAATTGTAAAAACCTATTTCTGCCCCACTTGGGTAGGATTTGTTCCAATGGAAAAATAGAAAAAAAGTCAAAAGATGCAGTATGACATTGACTGGCATGTTTGGGGACACTGTGGTTCTGTATATTCTTTTCTATATTTCTTTTGTGTTCCCCCCACCTCTTCTTGAGGGGCCTGGAGGTCCTCCCCACATATTGGATCCCACAAACACACTCCAACAAATAAATCACGAAGGGAGAATCACACGTAAAATGTGAATTTATATTGATTTTTTCCTTAGTGGCAAATGAAGTAAATTCAGTTCTATTGGGATTTGTAAAAGCACAAAGACCACAATTAGACCGGTTACATTTAAAAAAACCTGGTTTCCCTAAAACTGTAGATTCTCTGTATCTCTTAGTTTTACTATTTGGCTGATGAACTTTCATGACTACTTTACTTGGAGCCAATTTGTTTTTTAGGGTCGGAGCCCTTCTAAAAGTGCATATCGGTTGTTTGCTCAATGTGCTTGTGAGCAATGGATCATTCTCTAGGATGTACCAATATTTTTGCAAGATGCCTTTGATTTTGTTATGATTATTATTGTATTGTGTAATGAATCTAACCCCAGTGTTAGTCTGATTCATATGATATTCTGGCTTTTCTTCTTTATTCATGTTTTTGTTTTCCCCTGTGTATTTGATAAAAAAATCCTCTCTACATTTCTTTCTGGCTTCAAGGAAACTGGTCTCAATTAAATCAATAGGGAAATTCTTCTCCATAAATCTTTCCTTCAAAAGGTTGGCCTGTGTATCATATGTTTTCAAATCAGTGCAGTTTCTGCGCAACCTGCAGAACTGGTTGTAAGGTATATTCCTTTTCCAGGGTAAATAATGGTTGCTTTTAAAGTTTAAATAACTGTTTGCATCCACTGATTTAAAAAACGTCTTAGTAGTTATGTTACCTAAGTTGTCCCATTCCAGTATTAAATCAAGAAAGTCAATACTTGTATCATCTATTTTGGATGTAAAATGCAAACCCATGTCATTATCATTGAGTCCCTTAACAAAATTCAGTGCCTCTAGATGGGTACCCTCCCAGATGAACAGGAGATCATCAATGAAACGGCCATAGAAGACCAGATTCGCCACCGAACTAGAGGAATAAATATATTTTTCCTCAAAAAGGCCCATAAATAAATTGGCAAAGCTCGGGGCGAATCTGGTCCCCATGGCCGTCCCCTTGATCTGCAAGAAAAATTTCTCTTGATAGACAAAGTAATTATTTTTCAAAACAAACAATATGCACTCTAAAAGGAAATCCCTTTGTTTGTCTGGCATATAGATGTCTTGCTTCAAATAATATTCAATGGCCTTGATGCCTAGATCATGAGCTATATTTGAATACAAAGCCGAGACATCACATGTTAACCATAAAAGTTCCCTATTTGCCTTCTTAATTTTAGAAATCTTATAAATCAAATCCGGGGTATCTTGTATGTATGAAGATAGGGTAACCACTGATTTTTTCAGGAACTGGTCAACATATTCAGACAAATTACATGTAAGGTTCCCAATTCCCGAAATGATTGGCCTCCCAGGAGGATCCACTAAGCTTTTGTGGATCTTGGGGAGATGATAATAATAAGCCAAATTCGGAGTGTTTGGGATTAAAAAATCACTTTCTTTCTTTGTTAAAATACCTTCCAACCAACCTCGATCTACCATTTTAACCAAATTGGCCAGGAATTTATTTGTAGGGTTGAAAGTGAGAATTTTATAATATTGGTGGTCAAATAAGATCCTATCTGCTTCTCTGATATAATCTTCACAATTCTGTATAATTATACCTCCCCCCTTATCGGCCTCTCGAATCACCAGATTCTTATTGGAAGCCAATCTGGATAGAGCTTTGGTTTCATAATTGTTCAAATTAGAATCCTTAATTTTATCCCCTGATAATTTTCCAAAGTCTTCTAACACCAATTTCTGAAATAATTCAATATTTAAACCTGCATTAGGTGGATTAAAATTTGATTTAGGGGTTAAATTTGAATGTATATAGTCATCAAACAGATCATCACAGAGGGTATCTGGATCAAAGAATACAATATCCATTGAGGGACGTTCACTCATATCATTTGTCAGAATTGGTTTGTGGCCCGAACCTTTTAGTTTCTTCTCACAAAAATATTGTTGTAAGGACAATTTGTGAACAAATTTGTTCAGGTCCACAAACAAATCAAACAAATTATGTTGATTTGATGGACAAAAAGATAAACCCCTATTTAGAACGCAAATCTCTTCATTAGAAAGAACATGATCTGATAAATTAAATATATTTTTACTCATGCGTTTAAGTTTCTCTTTTTTGGAAGTCTTACCTCTCCCTCTGCTGCCACGTTGGCGTATGATCTTTTTCTTGGTATAGTTGTAACAAGTTTTTCTCCCTCTGGACCCCTCTCTAGCTGTTTTAATCTGATTGGTGCATGTCTGAGATGTGGCGGGGTGTACACTTGTTTTTGGTTGTACTGAAAAACCTGAGGTTTATAGAACTGTCTGTTATCATCTCTTTGATAACTATTATTGTGATCAGTTCCATTCTGTTGGAATCTAGGACTACCCCCATGTTTTCTTTGTTGGAAACCAGGTTTTCTATAATCCCTCTCTTCTTCTCTATTATATTGTTGAGAACTGTAGTCGTGTTGATTATATCTGTTTGTGTGTGGATTGTAATCAAAATTCTCTCTTTCCCAATTAGGGGTAGAAGATTGACCATAATCCCTAGGGTTAGAATTGTTAGGTGTATTGTTAGTGTTTCTGAAACTTAAATTTTTCTTCTTATCCTTGGGTTTCTTATAATTTACTTTAACCCATGGTTTGTCTTGTGGTGTATCTGTTACAGGTAAACCACTCTCAGGCTCCATTTCTAAAGTTTCCTTCTGAAGGTCATATACTTTACCTTCTAGGTAATCCTTTTCGTCTCTGGCTAATTTTTTAATTTTCGTGTGTATAATTTTTTTCTGAAATGTATCTGATCTTTCTTGCACTTCCTTTATATGTTTGTCATAATCCATGTTGGATTCATGTCTGGTTAAGGTATTCTGAATCTCTTCAATCTCTGACTCAGTTTTATTCAATAGAACTGTTCTAAACTCAATTAATAGATCTATAAGTTTTAACGAACATTCTGCCAGAATACCTTGCCATTTTTCAGTCATATCTGCATCTTGTTTAAAGGAACATTGTTTAGAGATTCTAAGTCCTCTTGGGATATGACCTCTCTCTTTATATTTTTTGAGTGTGTCAATATCCCACCAATGCCTGTGTTCATTTTTTAAGGCATCCTCTAGTTTGTGGAATAATTGAACCATAGAAAGATCATCTATGGTATTATCTGACATATCCTGTATATTCTCATGGTTGCTCAGGGCTTCCCTAAGCTTTAACCTTTGATCTTTGTTTTGCATGGTGGGTTAGTAGGTAGTAGTAGTACTACTAAAAAAAGTGTATGTGTAATAAAGTGCAATGATGTGGCTAAGTGATTGTAAAGTGAAAATACAAAGATTATATATATATATAAAAAGAGTTAAAGTGTATACATATATAAACAGTGCAGTATTGTAAACTGTATAACAACCACTGCTAGAATCTATGTGCAAGTGTGCATATAGGGATAGGTATATCTACCCACCATATACCCCCACAAGTATAAGGGCAAGTTGAGTAGTGTGTAAATTTGTAGAGTCGCTTACTGATCAATACCCAAAAACATGTGAAAAATACAAATACAAAATAAATCAGTGCGCCAAAATACCTGTGAGAAAAAAAGTTATATAAACATAAACATAAAATGCATGATGCTGGTAGGATTGATAATACCTATAAGTTGATAGATAAATCAATTATAATAGTGACAAATGTGGTCAAAAAAAAGACAAACCAAACCACACCACTGTAGATGAGTGATGGAAATGAAAAAAGGACAGTTCAATAAGTCCCTTATCCGAATCTTACAAGATATATGACACTTGAGAAGTGTCACAACCGCCTTCTGGACTGTTATAGAGTCGTCCAGCTAACTCCCACTGGTTTGTATGTAGTAATCTTCTTAGTGTGAGAGCGGCGATGAGAAAGGAAAGTTGTATCCAGCATCCGTTTCACAGAGCCGGCTCGTCCTGTAATAGCCGTTATCGCTATAGATACTATGTATCAAGTGGAAAAGTGAATAAAAAATAGTTCGTGGCAAAGTCTTGTAAAAGCAAACAGACTTTATTTTGAGTACAAAAGCACAACGTTTCTCGGTCTCTCCTGACCGTTTCCTCAGGTGCAATATACATACTGATTTAAACCACAAACTTTTATTGCCGAGTTTTTCTGCGTCTCATAAAGTGAACAGCGCATGCGTGAAGGTGTAACCACTAATAGAGCTTCCATTGGTAACTGAATATCCAATGATATGTGCAAAAATGCTCAAGCCTCTGAGTGTAATCCAATCATTAGCGCTAGCAGGTAGGAACTACCATTGGTGAGTTGCCAACCAATGATATGTGGAAAGTGCTTCTCGGGCTTATATGTATATACAAACATAAGCGCTAAAGGAAAATATGTATGGATAGTGTTGATAGTTATATTAGAAATAAACTAATAAACAAATAGTGTATATATGTCCATAACTTGCTAATACTTGCATACTGAACCATTCGGTCACTCTTAGTGGTAACACCTACACCTCCCCTTTAACCCTATAACATACATGTGGTTAAACCGGAGTATCACTACTTGCGTAAGGACTGTCTAGCAATTTACAATTAACATCGCTAAACATCCTCAACTTAACAAGCATCTCGCTAGAAAAATTCTAAACCTCATGTTAATGGTCTAAAAAATATAAAAATAGTATTGCCCAAAAAATAATGTGTATTAACCAAAAATTAAAAAATTGTCATAACAATATACATATAAAAACCAAGATCTCATGGTATTAGACCCCTCCAATCTGGCAAAAAAATATAAAATATTAAAATTAACTATTTAATCCATAAATGCAAAAAAAAATTATATATGCATATCCAGGAAAATGAAATTCATCTACATACATATATATATTCTACCCACTATACATGAAAAATTTAACATGCAATCGGCATTTATGTACATTGTTGTATACATAGCATATATTTGTACAAAGCATACAATTTGACATGCAATCAGCATTGATGTACATTATTGTATACATAGCATATATTTGTACAAAAGCATATGTTGTAGTTCCACATAGTGTGGTCGAAGTCACATATAGCTCCTGTGATAGATGAGGACTACTAAAAACCTCATGAGCACAATCTATATATAATATATGGACAACGAATAGATGCTTAAGGATATATTAAAAAACCATAAAAGTCATAAAAAAGAATACTTAAAATAGACACAAGATTAATTAAAAGCTGCCATATCAATGTTGGCATTGAGACCACAGGGAGACAAACTTTGGAGTTTCCATATCCAGAAAGTCTCCCTTTGTCTCAATTGTAAAAACCTATTTCTGCCCCACTTGGGTAGGATTTGTTCCAATGGAAAAATAGAAAAAAAGTCAAAAGATGCAGTATGACATTGACTGGCATGTTTGGGGACACTGTGGTTCTGTATATTCTTTTCTATATTTCTTTTGTGTTCCCCCCACCTCTTCTTGAGGGGCCTGGAGGTCCTCCCCACATATTGGATCCCACAAACACACTCCAACAAATAAATCACGAAGGGAGAATCACACGTAAAATGTGAATTTATATTGATTTTTTCCTTAGTGGCAAATGAAGTAAATTCAGTTCTATTGGGATTTGTAAAAGCACAAAGACCACAATTAGACCGGTTACATTTAAAAAAACCTGGTTTCCCTAAAACTGTAGATTCTCTGTATCTCTTAGTTTTACTATTTGGCTGATGAACTTTCATGACTACTTTACTTGGAGCCAATTTGTTTTTTAGGGTCGGAGCCCTTCTAAAAGTGCATATCGGTTGTTTGCTCAATGTGCTTGTGAGCAATGGATCATTCTCTAGGATGTACCAATATTTTTGCAAGATGCCTTTGATTTTGTTATGATTATTATTGTATTGTGTAATGAATCTAACCCCAGTGTTAGTCTGATTCATATGATATTCTGGCTTTTCTTCTTTATTCATGTTTTTGTTTTCCCCTGTGTATTTGATAAAAAAATCCTCTCTACATTTCTTTCTGGCTTCAAGGAAACTGGTCTCAATTAAATCAATAGGGAAATTCTTCTCCATAAATCTTTCCTTCAAAAGGTTGGCCTGTGTATCATATGTTTTCAAATCAGTGCAGTTTCTGCGCAACCTGCAGAACTGGTTGTAAGGTATATTCCTTTTCCAGGGTAAATAATGGTTGCTTTTAAAGTTTAAATAACTGTTTGCATCCACTGATTTAAAAAACGTCTTAGTAGTTATGTTACCTAAGTTGTCCCATTCCAGTATTAAATCAAGAAAGTCAATACTTGTATCATCTATTTTGGATGTAAAATGCAAACCCATGTCATTATCATTGAGTCCCTTAACAAAATTCAGTGCCTCTAGATGGGTACCCTCCCAGATGAACAGGAGATCATCAATGAAACGGCCATAGAAGACCAGATTCGCCACCGAACTAGAGGAATAAATATATTTTTCCTCAAAAAGGCCCATAAATAAATTGGCAAAGCTCGGGGCGAATCTGGTCCCCATGGCCGTCCCCTTGATCTGCAAGAAAAATTTCTCTTGATAGACAAAGTAATTATTTTTCAAAACAAACAATATGCACTCTAAAAGGAAATCCCTTTGTTTGTCTGGCATATAGATGTCTTGCTTCAAATAATATTCAATGGCCTTGATGCCTAGATCATGAGCTATATTTGAATACAAAGCCGAGACATCACATGTTAACCATAAAAGTTCCCTATTTGCCTTCTTAATTTTAGAAATCTTATAAATCAAATCCGGGGTATCTTGTATGTATGAAGATAGGGTAACCACTGATTTTTTCAGGAACTGGTCAACATATTCAGACAAATTACATGTAAGGTTCCCAATTCCCGAAATGATTGGCCTCCCAGGAGGATCCACTAAGCTTTTGTGGATCTTGGGGAGATGATAATAATAAGCCAAATTCGGAGTGTTTGGGATTAAAAAATCACTTTCTTTCTTTGTTAAAATACCTTCCAACCAACCTCGATCTACCATTTTAACCAAATTGGCCAGGAATTTATTTGTAGGGTTGAAAGTGAGAATTTTATAATATTGGTGGTCAAATAAGATCCTATCTGCTTCTCTGATATAATCTTCACAATTCTGTATAATTATACCTCCCCCCTTATCGGCCTCTCGAATCACCAGATTCTTATTGGAAGCCAATCTGGATAGAGCTTTGGTTTCATAATTGTTCAAATTAGAATCCTTAATTTTATCCCCTGATAATTTTCCAAAGTCTTCTAACACCAATTTCTGAAATAATTCAATATTTAAACCTGCATTAGGTGGATTAAAATTTGATTTAGGGGTTAAATTTGAATGTATATAGTCATCAAACAGATCATCACAGAGGGTATCTGGATCAAAGAATACAATATCCATTGAGGGACGTTCACTCATATCATTTGTCAGAATTGGTTTGTGGCCCGAACCTTTTAGTTTCTTCTCACAAAAATATTGTTGTAAGGACAATTTGTGAACAAATTTGTTCAGGTCCACAAACAAATCAAACAAATTATGTTGATTTGATGGACAAAAAGATAAACCCCTATTTAGAACGCAAATCTCTTCATTAGAAAGAACATGATCTGATAAATTAAATATATTTTTACTCATGCGTTTAAGTTTCTCTTTTTTGGAAGTCTTACCTCTCCCTCTGCTGCCACGTTGGCGTATGATCTTTTTCTTGGTATAGTTGTAACAAGTTTTTCTCCCTCTGGACCCCTCTCTAGCTGTTTTAATCTGATTGGTGCATGTCTGAGATGTGGCGGGGTGTACACTTGTTTTTGGTTGTACTGAAAAACCTGAGGTTTATAGAACTGTCTGTTATCATCTCTTTGATAACTATTATTGTGATCAGTTCCATTCTGTTGGAATCTAGGACTACCCCCATGTTTTCTTTGTTGGAAACCAGGTTTTCTATAATCCCTCTCTTCTTCTCTATTATATTGTTGAGAACTGTAGTCGTGTTGATTATATCTGTTTGTGTGTGGATTGTAATCAAAATTCTCTCTTTCCCAATTAGGGGTAGAAGATTGACCATAATCCCTAGGGTTAGAATTGTTAGGTGTATTGTTAGTGTTTCTGAAACTTAAATTTTTCTTCTTATCCTTGGGTTTCTTATAATTTACTTTAACCCATGGTTTGTCTTGTGGTGTATCTGTTACAGGTAAACCACTCTCAGGCTCCATTTCTAAAGTTTCCTTCTGAAGGTCATATACTTTACCTTCTAGGTAATCCTTTTCGTCTCTGGCTAATTTTTTAATTTTCGTGTGTATAATTTTTTTCTGAAATGTATCTGATCTTTCTTGCACTTCCTTTATATGTTTGTCATAATCCATGTTGGATTCATGTCTGGTTAAGGTATTCTGAATCTCTTCAATCTCTGACTCAGTTTTATTCAATAGAACTGTTCTAAACTCAATTAATAGATCTATAAGTTTTAACGAACATTCTGCCAGAATACCTTGCCATTTTTCAGTCATATCTGCATCTTGTTTAAAGGAACATTGTTTAGAGATTCTAAGTCCTCTTGGGATATGACCTCTCTCTTTATATTTTTTGAGTGTGTCAATATCCCACCAATGCCTGTGTTCATTTTTTAAGGCATCCTCTAGTTTGTGGAATAATTGAACCATAGAAAGATCATCTATGGTATTATCTGACATATCCTGTATATTCTCATGGTTGCTCAGGGCTTCCCTAAGCTTTAACCTTTGATCTTTGTTTTGCATGGTGGGTTAGTAGGTAGTAGTAGTACTACTAAAAAAAGTGTATGTGTAATAAAGTGCAATGATGTGGCTAAGTGATTGTAAAGTGAAAATACAAAGATTATATATATATATAAAAAGAGTTAAAGTGTATACATATATAAACAGTGCAGTATTGTAAACTGTATAACAACCACTGCTAGAATCTATGTGCAAGTGTGCATATAGGGATAGGTATATCTACCCACCATATACCCCCACAAGTATAAGGGCAAGTTGAGTAGTGTGTAAATTTGTAGAGTCGCTTACTGATCAATACCCAAAAACATGTGAAAAATACAAATACAAAATAAATCAGTGCGCCAAAATACCTGTGAGAAAAAAAGTTATATAAACATAAACATAAAATGCATGATGCTGGTAGGATTGATAATACCTATAAGTTGATAGATAAATCAATTATAATAGTGACAAATGTGGTCAAAAAAAAGACAAACCAAACCACACCACTGTAGATGAGTGATGGAAATGAAAAAAGGACAGTTCAATAAGTCCCTTATCCGAATCTTACAAGATATATGACACTTGAGAAGTGTCACAACCGCCTTCTGGACTGTTATAGAGTCGTCCAGCTAACTCCCACTGGTTTGTATGTAGTAATCTTCTTAGTGTGAGAGCGGCGATGAGAAAGGAAAGTTGTATCCAGCATCCGTTTCACAGAGCCGGCTCGTCCTGTAATAGCCGTTATCGCTATAGATACTATGTATCAAGTGGAAAAGTGAATAAAAAATAGTTCGTGGCAAAGTCTTGTAAAAGCAAACAGACTTTATTTTGAGTACAAAAGCACAACGTTTCTCGGTCTCTCCTGACCGTTTCCTCAGGTGCAATATACATACTGATTTAAACCACAAACTTTTATTGCCGAGTTTTTCTGCGTCTCATAAAGTGAACAGCGCATGCGTGAAGGTGTAACCACTAATAGAGCTTCCATTGGTAACTGAATATCCAATGATATGTGCAAAAATGCTCAAGCCTCTGAGTGTAATCCAATCATTAGCGCTAGCAGGTAGGAACTACCATTGGTGAGTTGCCAACCAATGATATGTGGAAAGTGCTTCTCGGGCTTATATGTATATACAAACATAAGCGCTAAAGGAAAATATGTATGGATAGTGTTGATAGTTATATTAGAAATAAACTAATAAACAAATAGTGTATATATGTCCATAACTTGCTAATACTTGCATACTGAACCATTCGGTCACTCTTAGTGGTAACACCTACACCTCCCCTTTAACCCTATAACATACATGTGGTTAAACCGGAGTATCACTACTTGCGTAAGGACTGTCTAGCAATTTACAATTAACATCGCTAAACATCCTCAACTTAACAAGCATCTCGCTAGAAAAATTCTAAACCTCATGTTAATGGTCTAAAAAATATAAAAATAGTATTGCCCAAAAAATAATGTGTATTAACCAAAAATTAAAAAATTGTCATAACAATATACATATAAAAACCAAGATCTCATGGTATTAGACCCCTCCAATCTGGCAAAAAAATATAAAATATTAAAATTAACTATTTAATCCATAAATGCAAAAAAAAATTATATATGCATATCCAGGAAAATGAAATTCATCTACATACATATATATATTCTACCCACTATACATGAAAAATTTAACATGCAATCGGCATTTATGTACATTGTTGTATACATAGCATATATTTGTACAAAGCATACAATTTGACATGCAATCAGCATTGATGTACATTATTGTATACATAGCATATATTTGTACAAAAGCATATGTTGTAGTTCCACATAGTGTGGTCGAAGTCACATATAGCTCCTGTGATAGATGAGGACTACTAAAAACCTCATGAGCACAATCTATATATAATATATGGACAACGAATAGATGCTTAAGGATATATTAAAAATCCATAAAAGTCATAAAAAAGAATACCTAAAGATTTACACATCTGATTGTACACTATTATCAAAAATAATAAAAAATATGTATATTCTAATACCCATTTGAAAAAAATAACACCCCAAAATAAAAAAACTAGTCTAGAATATTGGCTGATTTGAACAGCCAATATAATTTAAGCAGCTCTCATTCTATTGGATAATGAATCATCCAATAGAATGAGAGCTGTTTAAATCCTATTAGCTAATTTGAACAGCCAATAGGATTTTAGCAGCTCTAATTCCTATTGGCTGATTCAAAATTTTCAGCCAATAGGAATGCAAGGGACGCCATCTTGGATCGCATACCTTGCATTGAAGATTTAGTGTATGGAGACAACCGTATGAAGAGGATGCTCCACGCCGGATGTCTTCATGATGGACCCTCTCCGCGCCACCGGGATCAAAATAGAAGATGTCGCCTGGATGAAGATAGAAGAGGCCGCCTGGATGATGACTTCTTGCCGCCTGGATGAAGATAGAAGAGGTCACCTGGATGAAGACTTATCGCCGCCTGGATGAAGATCTTTCAAGCAGGACTTAAAAAACTGTAAGTGGTTCGTCTGGGGTTAGTGTTAGTTTTTTTTAAGGTTTTTTTGGGTGGGTTTTTATTTTAGATTAGGGTTTGGGCGGCAAAAGAGCTAAATGCCCTTTTAAGGGCAATGCCCATACAAATGCCCTTTTCAGGGCAATGGGTAGATTCGTTTTTTTGATAGTTTTTTTTATTTTGGGGGGAGTGGGGGTTTGTAATGTTAGTGGGTCTTTGTAATTTTTTTAAAGGTAAAATAGCTGTTTAACTTAGGGCAATGCCCTACAAAAGGACCTTTTAAAGGCTATTGGTAGTTTATTCTAGATTAGGTTTTTTATTTTGGGGTGTTTTTTTTTTAAATGAGTATTAGAATAGGCATAATTTTTTTATTATTTTTAATAATTTGTTATTTTGTGTAATGTATTTTTTTCTTTTTGTGGTGGGTTTTTATTTTTAGATTAGGGCTTGGGCAGCAAAAGAGCTAAATGGCATGCCCTTTTAAGGGCAATGCCCATACAAATACCCTTTTCAGGGCAATGGGTAGATTATATTTTACTTTATTTTTATTTTGTGAGTTTGGGGGGTGAGGGTTTGTATACTGTTAGGGGGTGTTGGTTTTGTTTTGTAGCAAAAGAGCTGTTAACTTTAGGGCAACGCCCTATAAAAGGCCCTTTAAAGGACACCCCCAATATGCCCTTTTAAGGGCCCTTGGTAGTTTATTATAGATTAGGTTTTTTTAGGGGTATTAGAATAGGAATCATTTTTATTGTTTTGCGTAATTTCGTTTGTTATTTTTTGTAATGGTAGTTTTTTATTTTTTGTAATTTTTGTGTTTTTTATTTTTTATCATTGTGCGGACAGACATCGATAAATACTGCCCCCTGCAGATTCGAGGACAATCGGCCGCTAGCAGGGGTGTCAATCAACCCGATCGTATTCGATTGGGTTGATTTCTGTCCACCGACTCAGAGGGGTCTTGATAAATAGACCCCTGTAACTCTGATCAGAAGGGGTTTGGTTCACACTCAAGGACGCTAATATAGTATCCAGCTTAAAATCTGCCAGCCTTTGTTTAAGTTATTAAGACTCTGTCTGTAAATCAGAAATAATCACACATATGCAGGATTTACTTTATTTTTTTACGAAAGCATAACTTTATTGCCATGTCAAATATAAGAATTTGCTTATTGTCTCGGTATACTAATTGGCAGTTACATAACTATTTATCTGCTATATTGAGTAGGATATTATTAGATATTCTGTTCGTCTACTTAGGTAGATGGAGTTCCTGAACGAGAAATAGTTAATATCTTTGAGTGTGCTCTGATATTCTGTTTCTTATGGGAGGGATAAGAATATAAACCAATTTTTTGTTGAATTAGACCTTTGATTGTTGAGCAGTATACCTGTTTATAGTATCTGGTGGTATGTCATCTCTAAAATTGTTTTGGGGCTATACATATTGCTACTATCTTAACATCTTATTAGAAGAAGTGAATTATGTTAAAGTTCCGTCTATTAGGAATAAGTAAACTATAACTCTCTATACAAGTCTTATTTTTTTAAACTAATCCCATAATTTATTTCATGGTTTAGTATATAGAGTTGAGCTTATCTAGAGTTATTCCTTATTTTATGTTTTCATATTGTGCTGTAATTATGCCTTTCCTTTATTGAATTTGGTTTGAATTTAGCCTGTACTGGATTGCCTTCTCTGTAGAGACTTCCTTCCTTACAGTCATGGTCTTTGTCTTCTACACCCCCCCCCCCTTCACTCACTTGCCACACTTTAGGAACTCACCTATTTTTATTTTCTCTCCCTTTTCATGATATTATGTGTCAATCTTAGACACCTTACTTCAAATAACACATATGGAAATATATTTATCACTTAAAGCACCAGCAATGCCAGTCAAAAGCAAGGATAGGAAAGCTAGGAATAGCCCTGAATCTAGCTCTGATGCTAAGATGGAGGCCAATAATGTCAATATTAGTAACTATGATATAGTCGAAATTTCAAAACAAGTGGTGCAGTTGCTGCTCCCTCAATTTGATCAAATTAAAAATGAGCTGTCCTCAATATCGGTTGAAATGAACAATTTCCCTTCTAGATTATCCTAGGTAGTTACCAGAATCTCAAACATTAAGGACACCTCTATTAAGCAAGACCAATTTTGCAAGAACATACAAATAAAATACTTGAGCTCAGTAATAAACTTGAAGATTTAGAGGACAGGTCACGCAGGAGGACAGGTCACACAGGACAGGACAGGTCACGCAGGAACAATTTAAAAGTGGTTGGCCTCATACACTAGGAATTAGACCCTAACGAATGATTTATTATTTTAAAAATACATTTTGGGAAACACTCATTCACTCTTTGCAATGTCTATGGACTTACTAATATTGACAAGAGTTTTTGGGAACAACTTAAAAAATAAACTGTTTAAATATGCAAACTCAAATCTAGTTTTCGCAGGCGACTTTAACATGGTGTTTAACAATATTGATAGATTTCAATCAACATATGGCTATAGGGCAAAAACAAGCAAAAAACAGTTAGACCCTTGTAAAAAAAAATTAGGCCTAGATTTAGAGTTGGGCGGTAGCCGTGAAAACCAGCGTTAGAGGCTCCTAACGCTGGTTTTTACCGCCCTCTGGTACTTGGAGTCAGTCATTAAAGGGTCTAACGCTCACTTTCCAGCCGCGACTTTTCCATACCGCAGATCCCCTTACGTCAATTGCGTATCCTATCTTTTCAATGGGATCTTTCTAACTCCGGTATTTAGAGTCGTGGCTGAAGTGAGCGTTAGAAATCTAACGACAAAACTCCAGCCGCAGAAAAAAGTCAGTAGTTAAGAGCTTTCTGGGCTAACGCCGGTTTATAAAGCTCTTAACTACTGTGCTCTAAAGTACACTAACACCCATAAACTACCTATGTACCCCTAAACCGAGGCCCCCCCACATCGCCGCCACTCGATTACATTTTTTTAACCCCTAATCTGCCGACCGCCACCTACGTTATACTTATGTACCCCTAATCTGCTGCCCCTAACACCGTCGACCCCTATATTATATTTATTAACCCCTAACCTACCCCCCACAACGTCGCCGCCAGCTACCTACAATAATTAACCCCTAATCTGCCGACCGCAAAGCGCCGCTACTTACGTTATCCTTATGCACCCCTAATCTGCTGCCCCTAACACCGCCGACCCTATATTATATTTATTAGCCCCTAATCTGCCCCCCTCAACGTCGCCTCCACCTGCCTACACTTATTAACCAATAATCTGCCGAGCGGATCTCACCGCTACTATAATAAAGTTATTAACCCCTAATCCGCCTCACTCCCGCCTCAATAACCCTATAATAAATAGTATTAACCCCTAATCTACCCTCCCTAACATCGCCGACACCTAACTTCAAACATTAACCCCTAATCTGCCGACTGGAGCTCACCGCTATTCTAATAAATGTATTAACCCCTAAAGCTAAGTCTAACCCTAACACTAACACCCCCCTAAGTTAAATATAATTTAAATCTAACGAAATAAATTAACTCTTATTAAATAAATTATTCTTATTTAAAGCTAAATACTTACCTGTAAAATAAATCCTAATATAGCTACAATATAAATAATAATAATATTATAGCTATTTTAGGATTTATATTTATTTTACAGGCAACTTTGTATTTATTTTAACCAGGTACAATAGCTATTAAATAGTTATTTACTATTTAATAGCTACCTAGTTAAAATAATTACAAATTACCTGTAAAATAAATCCTAACCTAAGTTACAATTAAACCTAACACTACACTATCAATAACTTAATTAAATAAAATACCTACAATTACCTACAATTAAACCTAACACTACACTATCAATAACTTAATTAAATAAAATACCTACAATTACCTACAATTAAACCTAACACTACACTATCAATAAATTAAATACAATATCTACAAATAAATACAATGAAATAAACTAACTAAAGTACAAAAAATAAAAAAGAACTAAGTTACAAAAAATAAAAAAATATTTACAAACATAAGAAAAATATTACAACAATTTTAAACTAATTACACCTACTCTAAGCCCCCTAATAAAATAACAAAGCCCCCCAAAATAAAAAATGCCCTACCCTATTCTAAATTAAAAAAGTTCATAGCTCTTTTACCTTACCAGCCCTGAACAGGGCCCTTTGCGGGGAATGCCCCAAAGAATTCAGCTCTTTTTCCTGTAAAAAAAACACATACAATACCCCCCCCAACATTACAACCCACCACCCACATACCCCTAATCTAACCCAAACCCCCCTTAAATAAACCTAACACTAAGCCCCTGAAGATCTTCCTACCTTATCTTCACCATACCAGGTTCACCGATTGATCCAGAAGAGCTCCTCCGATGTCTTGATCCAAGCCTAAGCGGGGGGCTGAAGATGTCCATGATCCGGCTGAAGTCTTCATCCAAGCGGGAGCTGAAGAGGTCCATGATCTGGCTGAAGTCTTCTATCAATGGCATCTTCAATCTTCTTTCTTCCGGATCCATGTTCATCCCGCCAACGCGGAACATCCATCTTCACCGACGACTTCCCGACGAATGACGGTTCCTTTAAGGGACGTCATCCAAGATGGCGTCCCTCGAATTCCGATTGGCTGATAGGATTCTATCAGCCAATCGGAATTAATGTAGGAAAATTCTGATTGGCTGATGGAATCAGCCAATCAGAATCAAGTTCAATCCGATTGGCTGATCCGATCAGCCAATCAGATTGAGCTCGCATTCTATTGATCGGAATTTTCTTACCTTAATTCCGATTGGCTGATAGAATCCTATCAGCCAATCGGAATTCGAGGGACGTCATCTTGGATGACGTCCCTTAAAGGAACCGTCATTCATCGGGAAGTCGTCGGTGAAGATGGATGTTCCGCGTCGGCGGGATGAACATGGATCCGGAAGAAAGAAGATTGAAGATGCCGTTGATAGAAGACTTCAGCCGGATCATGGACCTCTTCAGCTCCCGCTTGGATGAAGACTTCAGCCGGATCATGGACCTCTTCAGCTCCCGCTTGGATGAAGACTTCAGCCGGATCATGGACATCTTCAGCCCCCCCGCTTGGGCTTGGATCAAGACATCGGAGGAGCTCTTCTGGATCGATCGGTGAACCTGGTATGGTGAAGATAAGGTAGGAAGATCTTCAGGGACTTAGTGTTAGGTTTATTTAAGGGGGGTTTGGGTTAGATTAGGGGTATGTGGGTGGTGGGTTGTAATGTTGGGGGGGGGTATTGTATGTGTTTTTTTTACAGGCAAAAGAGCTGAATTCTTTGGGGCATGCCCCGCAAAGGGCCCTGTTCAGGGCTGGTAAGGTAAAAGAGCTTTGAACTTTAGTAATTTAGAATAGGGTAGGGCATTTTTTTATTTTGGGGGGCTTTGTTATTTTATTAGGGGGCTTAGAGTAGGTGTAATTAGTTTAAAATTGTTGTAATATTTTTCTAATGTTTGTAAATATTTTTTTATTTTTTGTAACTTAGTTCTTTTTTATTTTTTGTACTTTAGTTAGTTTATTTCATTGTATTTATTTGTAGATATTGTATTTAATTAATTTATTGATAGTGTAGTGTTAGGTTTAATTGTAGGTAATTGTAGGTATTTTATTTAATTAATTTATTGATAGTGTAGTGTTAGGTTTAATTGTAGATAATTGTAGGTATTTTATTTAATTAATTTAGTGATAGTGTAGTGTTAGGTTTAATTGTGACTTAGGTTAGGATTTATTTTACAGGTAATTTTGTAATTATTTTAACTATTTTAGCTATTAAATAGTTCTTAACTATTTAATAGCTATTGTACCTGGTTAAAATAAATACAAAGTTGCCTGTAAAATAAATGTAAATCCTAAAATAGCTACAATATAATTATAATTTATATTGTAGCTATATTAGGATTTATTTTACAGGTAAGTATTTAGCTTTAAATAGGAATAATTTATTTAATAAGAGTTAATTTATTTCATTAGATTTAAATTATATTTAACTTAGGGGGGTGTTAGGGTTAGGGTTAGACTTAGCTTTAGGGGTTAATACATTTATTAGAATAGCGGTGAGCTCCAGTCGGCAGATTAGGGGTTAATGTTTGAATTTAGGTGTCGGCAATGTTAGGGAGGGCAGATTAGGGGTTAATACTATTTATTATAGTGTTAGTGAGGCGGATTAGGGGTTAATAACTTTATTATAATAGCGGTGCGGTCCGCTCGGCAGATTAGGGGTTAATAAGTGTAGGCAGGTGGAGGCGACGTTGTGGGGGGCAGATTAGGGGTTAATAAATATAATATAGGGGTTGGTGGTGTTAGGGGCAGCAGATTAGGGGTACATAGGGATAATGTAAGTAGCGGCGGTTTACGGAGCGGCAGATTAGGGGTTAATAATAATATGCAGGGGTCAGCGATAGTGGGGGTGGCAGATTAGGGGTTAATAAGTGTAAGGTTAGGGGTGTTTAGACTCGGGGTACATGTTAGAGTGTTAGGTGCAGACTTAGGAAGTGTTTCCCCATAGCAAACAATGGGGCTGCGTTAGGAGCTGAACGCGGCTTTTTTGCAGGTGTTAGTTTTTTTTTCAGCTCAAACAGCCCCATTGTTTCCTATGGGGGAATCGTGCACGAGCACGTTTTTGAAGCTGGCCGCGTCGGTAAGCACCACTGGTATCGAGAGTTGAAGTTGCGTTAAATATGCTCTACGCTCCCTTTTTTGGAGCCTAATGCAGCCATTCTGTGAACTCTCAATACCAGCGGTATTTGAAAGGTGTGGCCAGAAAAAAGCCAGCGTTAGCTACGCACCCCTTTGGCCGCAGAACTCTAAATCTAGGCGTTAGTGCACGTAAAATCAAGGATATTTGGCGAATCCATAACACGAATAGTCATGCTTTTCCATGCGAATCTAAACAACATAAATCTTTTTCTCGTATTGATTTCTTTTTAATCACAGATAAAGACTTTGGACTTAATCCCATAGCGCAGATTGGGGATTTCAGACCACGGACCTATATCACTAGTTCTAACATGGGGTGATCTGAAAAATGATCCCTCTAGGAGTTATATCTTTTCCCGTTTCTTATACAAAAATGTTGATTTATTGGCAAATGGTATGAATACACTATACAGAACAGTTCTTACAGCAATAAAAATGAGATTTTCTGGGAAACGGCAAAAGCCGTCATTAGAGAGGAAATCAAAAAGTACACTGTTAGATTGAGGACGAGATATCATACTAAGGAAGTTGAACTATCAAATGACCATAAAAATAAATATCAAACCTACTTAACCTCTCCCAACCAATTAAACTGGAACCAGTATATCAAGCAGGAATGGGAAATTATTGACTCACAGAAATCCTCAATTCAGGAGCTTAGATTTAGAGCCAAATTCTATAGGTACAGTAGTACATTTTTTAACTTTTTAGCTAAATGTGTTAAACTCCAAGACTCTTACAAGCACATTAAGGCGATACACAAGGATGGAGTTAGAATAACCAACACTGAATCAATTAATACAGAATTTTTTAATTACTTCAAACAACTGTACTCTGCCTCAGAGATAAATTCGAACAATACATTTTTTGACAGAAAATCATCCTTCCTACCTTGACCCCTGAAGGGCTAGACGTATTAAATGCTCCTATATTAGAACAGGAAATCCATCAGGCAATTGACAGATTAAAACTGAATAGGGCCACGGGCCATGATCTGTTACCTGGTGAGTTCTACAAAATCTTAAAAAGTTAAATAACTCCAACCCTGTTGAATCTTTTTAATGAATAATTTTCTCATGGAAAGAGCCCCTCCTCTTATTTTGTTGCTTTTACGATCACTTTAATACCTAAAAAGGGCAAAGAACCAGAGTTGATGGACTCTTATCGTCCAATTTCATTACTAAATACGGACTATAAACTTTTGACGGACATTTTAGCACATAGACTCAAAGGGATTCTTGACCCTCTAATTCATTTGGACTAAGTTGCCTTTATGACACACAGAAACCCCTCTGCCAATATTCGTAAAATTATTTACTAATGGATTCTTATTTGAATCTTTATAATCGGAATAAGGCAAAAATTATACATGAAATCAAGGGAGTGTTCCGGTACACGGTCAAAGACTCAAAACAGTGCAGCCGAACAAAACACAACTACTGCTGCCCAAACATACCCGGAGAGCCTTAGCGGTCGGCGGATCAGACCAGAAAACAGCAAGGTAGAGGCACAAATTGCAGGCTCTGCTCAGTGAGTGTAAAGTTAAAAAAATAAACTTTATTGGTTCCAGTATAAAAATGAAGTATTCCCAAACAAAGGACATACACAGTAAGGACTGTCTTACGCATTTCACACCCCTAGTGGCGCTTAATCATAGACTGGGGGAACAGGAAAGGGGCAGCCAATTTATGCAAAAAGCAACAATTGATTAAACCCTTACTGCTAACACACAAAAAATTAAAAATACATTCAGTATAAAGCACAGATAAAAAAGCAACATTGCTTAAAAGTATAATCACAGTAATGTGGATGGCATGACAATACACATATGTTTCCCATGCCTGAATTGTGCCAGTTGTCATTCAATAATAAAGGGCAAAGAATTTGTACACCAACGGAGTGGACATAAATTTAAGTTAAAATCTCATTATACATGTAATTCTACTTTTGTAATATACATGATAAAGTGTCCATGCTCTAAAATTTATATAGAGGAAACCACACGTAGGATGAGAGAGAGACTAAACCAACATAAGTCTAAAATTAGAACAGGTGATCTTCAAGCCCCGGTACCATGCCATTTCTTAGAAAAAGGTCATCAAATTAATCAATTAAGATGGCAGATAATAGACCATGTAGATATGCCTAGAGGTGGAGGCGATAGGGAGCGTATCCTTAAGCAAAAGGAAGCATACTGGATCCATAAATTGGAATCCATGTATCCAAATGGTTTAAATAGAGAGTTGGACCTATCAGTCTTCCTGTAGTTATATTGAGTGTTTTTTGTTCTTTCACAAGATACAGATATAGTACTATTAAGAAGTTGAAACATTCTGTAATATACTCCTTTAATATTGTTCTTTTCCCATGCCTATACTAAATAGGGATAGCAGCCTTACAGTTTCTACATATAAAAATGTATATTTATCTATTTATTTATGCACTAATTTTTATATATTTTTTATGTGTGTATATATCTTGTATTTTAACTTTTGAGGTATTATGTATTAATATTGTGTTTACATAGACACACAAATTTCAAGTACACCTATTATCCAAATATACAAAGCATTGAATATATATTTTCATTGTCCACTAGAGGGCATTGTTTAGTATACATATTGACAGGAATGAACAGGTAACCAGTGATTGGTTGGATACGCCTTTAAATGAAGGCTCAGGTGTATTGTGAAGTAGGCATGATTAAGGGATAACGTTCCCGAAACGTCGCATGTTATGCTGTTCATGAAAGTTTAATAAAGGACATTTTATTCAAGGTGCTGTGGAACTGCCTTTTTTGTACATATGTATACCAACATACTAAAATATGTGAAATGGATATGCTGAATAAATAAAAGAAGGATGGCAGGTACAGAAAGACTACATTCAAAACCGTTGTAATGACAGTAATTGCAGGATATTAGTCAGAGGGGTAAATGAATAATATACTCATAAGAAAAACTAGTGTATAGATAAGAAACATTTTTTTATTTGTGTTGTAAATAGCAGTATTGGCATCAGTCATCAATAAAATAACTGATGTAAAATTCTCTATTCAAACCTAAAGTTGTTTTGGTTTGTCGTTTAAGAATGCAAAACAGTTTTTTTTTGTCTAAAATTTTGTGCATGATCTTGCCATTCTTTCATTGTGGATGCTCAAAAAGTGTTTGACTCAATTACATTGGACTACCTATTCTTTACTATGAATCAGTTTGGGTTTACAGATCCATTTTTAAACTGTATTAGGTCTATATACCCAAAAGCATCCTCTGCGATATTTGTAAATGTGTCCCTTACTGTAAGGGACACATTTACAAATATCGCAGAGGATGCTTTTACAGACTTTTTTCTTATGGCCAAGGGGAAGCATCAGGGATGCCCAATTTCCCCACTATTCTTCAACTTAGCTATTGAACCCCTGGCTATAGCTCTTAGGAGGGAACTAAACGACATACCTCTTTGAGGTAAACGACTTAAGTTGCTGTTATACACAGACTATTTGCTTTTATTCCTTAACAATACACAAATAGAAATTCCTCTGATCTTAGGCTTAGTTTCAGAATTTGGTTCCTTTTCCGGGTACAAAGTCAATACCTCTAAATGAGAAATTTTATGGATCAAGAGACCACCGCATGATAGTGCCCCTCCCCCTTTTAAAAGTGCTGTAGTCTACGTTACGTTTTTCGGGATAAAAATTAGAACAAACCCTACAAGTTGGTACAAATTATATTATTCCCCTTTATTTGTGAAAATTAATCAAGATCTGCCGAATTGGGCTAAGCTAAGCTTGTTCTTAACTTTTTTAGGAAATGTGTTGCTCTGGACAAATTAGTCCAACCAGACAGTTGGGGGACTAGCGCTTCCTGCATTATCCATTTATAACAGTGTTTTCTTAGCCAAAATGGCAATGAATAAAAGATAAAGAGAACAAGAGGGGCACCTCATGTGCATATCAATATGCTATATAGTGATGTAAATAAAGTAAGCCAAGTGGGTACTCACATTCGACTATAGTACACTTATGTACTGGTAGGTGCAGGCTGGAGTCTTAAGGTGTACCAGCTAACCCTTTCAGTAGAACCAGATGATCTCACAATGAAGCAATTAGTTAGGCTGCTCTCCTCCTCATAGACAAAGCCAGAGCTGTATAGATAATATTAAAGAACAAGAGGGGCACCTCATGTGTGCATCAGTATATCCATATATGTGAAATCAAAGAAAAAAAGCCAAATGGGTACTCATAATTGGCCCAAGTACACCTATGTACTAGTAGGAGCTGGCTGGTATCTTCAGGTGTACCAGCTGAACCTCTCCAGGTGCAGAGTAGATAGTGCAGGGGGATCTGTGTCACAATATGTGCTGATGGATAGTCAGAAGCAGTAATGAACCAAAGCTTGCATAAAACAAGTTCTCTATCAATTGTAGATGCAGTGTTTCCTTTATGGTAAGTTTTTTGTAATCCTCTTTCCTCTAGATATTTAGCACACATTTGGAATTTGAGACTGTTCTAAGTGCTTTTTATACAAATGATTTCTTGTGAAAAACTTTATATATGTTTAGAGTGAGAGAGTAGGTGGTGTCCACCACCTACCCTCTCACTCTAAACATATAGAAAGTTTTTACCAAAACTGGAGAGCTTAATGTTCACAATATATGTTTTGGATGGCAATCTGACTTTCCGACAATATATGAGGATCTTTTGAAATGTAGTATATTGAATGCTGAGAATGCCATATTATCTGCAACATAGTGGGAATCACACTTTAAATTAATCAACAAGGTGTATATATCGCCAGCTAGATTAAATAACTAGTATATCAATACGCAAAATAATTGTCCCAGATGTAGGGGCCCATTTATCAAGCTCCGGATGGAGCTTGAGGGCCCGTGTTTCTGGAAAGCCTGCAGGCTCGTCAGAAACAGCAGTTATGAAGCAGCGGTCTAAAGACCTCTGCTACAAAACCCTGTCCGCCTGCTCTGAGAAGGCGGGCACACATCGCCGATAATCAACCTGATCAGTAGGATCAGGTTGATTGACACCCCCCTGCTGGTGGCCAATTGGATGCAAATCTGCAGGGGGCGGTGTTTCACCAGCAGCTCACAAGAGCTGCTGGTGCAATGCTGAATATGGAGAGCATATTGCTATCCACATTCAGCGAGGTCTAGCAGACCTGATCCGCACTGTCGGATCAGGTCTGCCAGACCTTTGATAAATATCCCCTGTAGTCTATATGGAGCTGACTTGGTCCATATGTTTGGGAGCTTTCCAAAAATTCAAAAATGTTGGCAACATATTCAATTCTGACTAAGGAAATTGCTAAGATCTAATCTTACACTTGACAAAAAACATACTACTACATTACGAGTCTTGCGTTAGCCTTAAAAAGCAGTGTTGAGAGGTCCCAACGCTGCTTTTTAACGCCCGCTGGTATTACGAGTCTGGCAGGTACAGGTGTACCGCTCACTTTTATTCCGCGACTCGAGCTTACCGCAAATCCCCTTACGTCAATTGCGTATCCTATCTTTTTTTTTTTTTTTTAAACTTTTATTTATACCACATGAGGGAGAAATAGGCACAAAGAAATGGAAAAACAATAACAGCATTGAAATGCAGTACATACAAAAGAAAGTAAGTACATCTCAGCCTATACAGGGCTTGGACCCTGGCATCATATAAAGAAAGTCCATTGAGTGTGACTTAAGAGTCCTGTATCAGGGTGTCTTGGAAGTCAAAGTTCATGCCTCTTCTCCTCTCCTTTTTCCTCTTTTCCTTTAAATATTTACATAAACAACAACAATAAACAAAGAAAAAGAAATCAAAAAAAAAAAAAAAAAGAAAAAGAAAAACTATAACAAACAAGAAAATAAATAAGAAAATAAAGGGAGAAGGGGGGGTATACCACCAGAAACTGTGGTATCCCCTACTTACCCGGAGCTCCCCTGGACCGCCAGCCGTATCTTGGTATACTGAAGAAATAAGTGTAAGAGGCAAATTATGGTGGAATGTACCTATCTATTGTGTGACTACGTTAGAAAAACACCACTTTCCCCTAATGTTTTCCTTCAGGATGAAATCACTGCTTCTAAACGGATATAGGACACGTTCCCTGACAGCGTCAGGCAGGTGTAGTAGATAAGGTTCCCATTTCTTTATATACTTAGCTATCCTTTGTTCAATATTCCCCCTAACATCCGCTTGTTCTATGAGCATCTGTGTGTGTAGCTTGGTAAGTAGCTTTTGAAAAGGTGGAGATGAACTATCTGCCCAGTGTTGTAGGATCATTTGTTTTGCAGTCAAAATAGACACAGAAACGAAAGTATCATAGGGGCTGACATTATGTTCTGGAAGTAGAAACAGGACTCTTTGTGCCGAGAGGAAAACTCGAGTTTTTGTGACTTTAGATAGCCAGTAGGTTAGTTTACCCCAGAACCATTGTAGCTTAGGGCAGTCCCAGAATAGGTGAATCCAGTCAGGACTCTCATGGTTACATTTAACACATACATCTTGTGCTCCCGGGATCCATTTGGCCCTGAGAGCTGGAGTGATGTAAGCTTGTTGCAGGATTTTGGTATGCGTCTCTCTCAGGTTTGCTGATAGTGTGATAGATCTAACTTCTGTTAAACTGTTTAGAAGCAGTTCGCCGTCAATCTGTATGTTTCTACATCTGGACCACCTTGATGCCAGTTTTTGGGTGGTAAGGGTGTCAAAATGCCTGAGTACTAGGTTATTTATTAAATAGTTTTTATTAAGTTTTTACAACAATAACATATAAAATTTATTCTTGCATCAGGAATAACAAATAACCATTGAATCCAGTGTTTACATATACATCTTAAGATGAAGACAAAGATAGACGTGCGCAGAATTTGAAAAACAACCATGGAAATCTAGACATCCGTGCACCAATCAACTATACTCATTACAATCGTTACATTTTTATGCATACTACAATGAAATGAAAAATGCTTTACCTTTGTTCCCATATGAATAATATATCAGCAATAAAGTCTTGTTTTCCCAAGAAAGTATAATGGATTTTTTCCAGGGCTAGGACATGAGTTACCTCCCTCTCCCACATCATGAAATCAGGTGTTTGACATTTTTTCCAGAATCTTGGTATCAGGCGTTTAGCGCAATTAAGCATGCACTGTAGAAGCTTTTTCCTATATATACATGGGATGCTTGGAGTGTTATTTAGTAATACCATGGCGGGGGATAGAGTGACTGAGAAGCCCAAGATAGTGGTTATACTTTTAGCTATGCATTCCCAGTAGTTTTGCAAGAGGGGACAGGACCACCAAATGTGGGATAGAGTGCCTCTACCTCCGCAACGCCTCCAACATAGGGGAGAGGAATTGGGAAATATGCTATGCAGACGATGTGGGGTCAAATACCACCTAGAGAGCAGTTTGTAATTCATTTCCACAATAGCTAGTGACAGTGATGACTTTTTAGTCTCAGAGAATATTCGGCTCCACTGAGTGTCTGTTATATTGATGTCCAACTCTTTTTCCCATTTGGCAATAAAAGATGGCCGTTTGGTGGGGAAAGAACCTCTAAGTAATCTGTAAATTATGGAGATATGAGATCTAGATATAGAGGGGGTACCACAAAGCGTCTCAAAGGGGGTGAGTGGTCTGGTGAGTGCAGATTTATGAGGGCTGGAAATGATGGCATGCCGCACCTGGAGATATGGGAACCAGAGGTGGAATGGGGGCCCCAGCAGTTGCGAGATCTCCGCCTGGGGACGAACTAGCCCTTTGCTTAAAATCATGTGTACTGGGACATTAGAAGGGAAGTCAGCTATATGCGGAGTGGGTATGCTACCTGCCTGCAAAAGGACATTGTTATTTAAGAGGGGTGTAAGCGGGGATATTTGGCTTGATAGTCTTTTGTCAACAGTCAAAACTTTATCCCATGTCCGTAGCGTAGCAGCAACAAAGTAATTTGTGTATACCGTAGGGGGCCTACACTTGGGTGGAACCCAGCACAGGTCTCCAAGATTATGGTTACCTGCTAGGTGAGTTTCCAGCTGTACCCAAGGCTTATTGGGTTGAGCATGTTTCCATGCAGTGATGCGTGCGATGTGGGCTGCGCGGTAGTAGGCAAGCAGGTCTGGAGCCCCCAGACCGCCATCTTCTCTGCTTAGGTACAATGTGTGTTTGGAAACCCTAGTCCTCCGTCTTGCCCAGACAAAGGACTCAAACAATTTTTGCTGCCTTGTTAAATATCCAGAGGGCAGATCTAAAGGGAGGGTCTGAAACAGATATAGAAATTTAGGAAGGAGAGACATTTTTATTGCATTAATCCGACCTAACCAGGAGAGATGACCTTGTTTCTGCCATGCCTCAAGCATAATTCGGGATTGTTCCTGAAGTGGAATGTAATTAAGGTCAAATAAGTCTGTGTGTTGGGGGGTGATATCTAAACCTAAGTAGCGCAGTTTATTTGTGATCTGAAAAGAGGTGTGGGTGGAGATAAAGTGGAGATCTGCTTCCGTCAGGTTTAATGGAATCAGCATAGATTTCTCCATATTGATGGAGAAATTCGAGACTCTCCTATAATCCTCCAGTTCAGTGAGAAGGGCAGGTAGAGATGTAGTCGGGGAGCAGATAGTAAATATAATGTCGTCAGCATAGAGCAGACTCTTCTGATGGGACTCAGCAAAGGCGAATCCCTGAATTTGGGTGTTTTCTCTAATTCTTGTTGCAAAGGCCTCCACCGCCATAGCGAAGAGTAGGGGAGAGAGTGGGCATCCCTGACGTGTACCATTTTTAATAAGTATTTTTTGTGATAGCGTACTGTTAGTGTTGATTTTGGCTGATGGGTTATGATATAATGCTTGTATACGAGTTATTAAAGTATCAGAGAATCCATACTTTGACAGCGTGGCCCAGAGAAAATCCCAGTCCACCCTGTCAAAGGCCTTCTCAGCGTCTGTGGAGAGTAGGGCTAGAGGTGTTCTAAAAGAGTTGGCGGTGAATATGGTTTGCAAGACTCTGATGGTGTTATCCTTAGCCTCTCTCTCAGGGACAAAACCAACCTGGTCTGTGTGGATGAGGGTGGGGAGTATTTTATTTAATCTAGTTGCTAAGAGCTTTGCATACAGCTTGATATCGACATTTATCAGGGAAATTGGGCGATAGCTAGTGACTTGTTCTATATTTTTTCCTGGTTTGGGGAGTACTGATATTGTGGCCTCTAGGAGAGTTTCCGTAAAATTGCACCCTTCGTCTATAGAATTGTACATTTGCAACAAATGGGGGCTTAGTTGAGTTTTAAGCAGGTGATAGAATTTGGGGGAGAATCCATCTGGGCCGGGAGCTTTCCCCTGAGGGAGATTTTTTATGGCTATGAGCAGCTCCTGTAGGGAAAATTGGGAGTCCAAAGACCTGCCAACTTCCTCTGAAATAGTGGGCAAGTGGACTTGCGAGAGATACTCATGTATCCGGTGGAGTTTTGTATCTGTATTAGGGGTCGGGAGATTATATAGGGAAGAATAGTATTTTGCAAACTGGTTGGCAATATCTGTGCTAGCTGTGAAAGAAGCACCTGTGGCATCAGAGATTTTAGCAATGAATGATTTATATCTTTTCTTTTTAAGGGATCGGGCCAGGAGACGTCCAGCTTTATTGCTTTCAGTGAAAAACCTAGCTTTCTGTGTAAGGGCTCGCATATGTGCATTTTTAACTAAGTGTTGGTTAAGGGCCTCCCTAGCCTGATGTGATTGTGCTAGAAGCTGTGGGGACTGAGGGTTTCGTTTTAGCGCTAATTCGCATTTTTGAAAGTCTGCGGTAAGGGATAAGTATTGTGCCATTCTCTGCTTCCGCAGTCTGTGTGTATGACTCATGATCAGTCCTCTGATGAAACATTTATATGCTTCCCAGTTGTTAATGGCCGAGGTGGAGGAAGGGTCATTAAAGGAGAAAAACTCCTCAGTTTTTTCAATTATATCAGTGGTGGTTATCGGGTCAGAGAAAATGTGGTCGTTAAGTTTCCAATGTTGTTGGTGAATTGGTTTTGCCGTCCATCTAAATGTGGAGCTTACCATGCTATGGTCCGACCAGGTGGTGTGGTGCAATCTAGAGTCTATTAAAGTGGTCAAGGTACTTTGGTCGCAGAAGATATAATCTAACCGGGTATAGGAGCGTTGAGGGTTGGAAAAAAAAGTGTAGTCTCTTGTAGTGGGGTGAGTCATTCTCCAAGTGTCAATGAGAGGGATTGCACTAATTGCCTGCCAGTTAGCCTTTATTTGTCTATTACACAAATAGGAACTACCAGAAGATGTATCAAGTAGAGGACTGATGGGGTAGTTGAAGTCGCCCCCTAAAAATATTGGCCCCTTAGATATGTCAATTATGTGATTAGTAACTCTCCGAAAGAAGGAGGGAGAGGGTCGATTGGGGGCATATATGTTTGCAAAAGTTAGAGGTCTCCCATAATACAATCCCACTAAAATCAATACTCTACCCTCTTGATCTTGAAATTTTTGTAGCAGTTTAAAGGGTGTACCCTTTCGGAAGGAGATGCCCACCCCATTATGTCTAGAGGGGCCAGAACACAGGAAATGTTGGTCGTAATAAAACTGGGACAAAGTGGGTTCATTGGTCTTTTTAAAATGTGTTTCTTGGATCATTACCACATCCAAGTGTTTCTTGTAAAAATCATGAAAAGCTATGGAGCGCTTCTTTGGGGCCAAGAAGCCCTTAACATTTTGTGTGGCTAAAGTAAAGCGACTGACTGTTACAGGGGATTCCATAGATATCTAGATAGTATGATGGTATAACCTAAATGTAACTGGTATGTTAAATATGGATTTCAATTATTATGAGTAGACAAAAAGAGCTGTTCTGTACACGACTATAGTACTGAAAAAACTGGATAAACAATAACTAAGATAAATAAAAACAAAATTTGAATAACCTAGGGAAGCAAAGGTGGCGAGGGAGGGAAAGGGAGTGGGTCCTGGGGGGGAGTAAGAATGAAAAACAGGAAAGAAAGGAGAATGCCTGGTAACGTTACAGTCAGCCAAGTATTTCCAAAGAGGTAGAGGGAAGTGAAAAAAAAAAGAGACAGTAGGGGAAAGATCAGCCCGACGGAGCTCATTCCATCAGGTAATATGAACATTAGTATTTTACTTACTTAAACCTGTCTAGCATGAGAATACGCAACTGTGCAACAGTTTTCATACCTAAAAACGAGAGTCAGGTTAGGTGCAAACTTGAACAACAAGCACAACAAAAAACATATTAAAAACAATTTCGGGTTGGTGTAAAGTAACAATAGCAAGAACCAGTAGTGTCCCGGATCAGCTGTCCTCACGTAATAATGTACAAAGCTGAAGCTGCATGGGGAAAAACTCTTAAGAAGGGGGGAGAGTCATAGGGGTTTGTCCCGAACAACATTACACATAAACTTTGACATTAACAGGGCCATATGTTCGAAGGGAGGACAGAACGCCCCAGAATTACAGAGTCATTATCTAAGGATAACTTAGCCCAACACGCTAAGCGTGACCGGACACTTTGTACTTACAGTTCCAAAAGGTATGGAAAGCACCCAGAGGCATCAGGTGGTGTCCATTGCATTTGGTGGCTCCCCACATTTTTTCTTCATGTTTTGTTTGCTAATTACCTCTGACCAAGCCCTTCTCTGGGGCTTAGGAGGTGTAGATGTTGCCTTCGACTGTGGTATGTCAGCTGAGTCTGGTGTGGGAATGTCCAATCGCTTGCAGAATTCGGTGGCTTTAGCTGGACTTGTGCATTCATGGCGTTTCCCATTCTTAACAATCAGCAGCGAGACGGGGAAGCCCCACCTGTAGGGGATCTGTAGAGAAGGAAGATGTGCGGTAAGGAATGAGAAATCCCTTCTTAGTTGGAGTGTCCGTACTGACAGATCCTGATAGATTTGAATTTTTGCTCCCAGGAACGTGAAAGAGGGGCATGCTCTCGCCAGCTGAAAAATCTTCTCTCTGTCTTTATATTTTTGGAAACAGATGATGATGTCTCTGGGAGGCTGATTGTCAGTGGGTTTAGGGCGCAATGCCCGATGTGCTCTCTCAAGTGGGATTTCTTCAATTACTCGCTGGTTAGCAATCGCCAAAGATTGGAATAAATTCTGCAGCTGGTCTGGGATGTCTTCCCCCCCAACAGTCTCCGGGAGCCCACGGATCCTTAAGTTGTTTCTTCGTGTCCGATTTTCGATATCATCTAACTTGTTCTCTAATTCAGTAATCTGTTGATGTTGTTTGTCTATAGAGTGAGACATATCATTCATTTCTTTGACCAATTCCTCTCTATCATCCTCCAAAGTCTCAACTCGGAAGCCCAACTCATTTATATCTCTTTTTAAATCAGCACATTCTGATTTGATGCACAGTTTAACCTGGTTTATTAAAGTTTCCATGTCTTTGAGTGTCACTGGACCATCTGCGGCTTGTTGAGAGCTTCTTGGCGGTGTAGATGGATTTAATGGAGTATCAGGAATGTCAGAAAGGGACTCATCATCGCTGCATATCTGAGGGGCATTCATCTTTTTTTTCTTGTCTGCATTTTTAAAGAATGTGCTTACTGTGCTGGAGGCATTATTAGATTTTAAGTTCTTGTCTGTCCTTACATTCTTTTTCTGCGCCATACTTATAACTAGATGGTCCCGTATGCATTAACCAGGGAACAACAGAGACTCTCTCTATAACTCAGTGAGGATATGTTTGTTTTAATTATAAAGTCTGTATGGTGACTCCTGCAGTGCTGTTAAAACTGTGCTCTTTATTAATTTGTGCAAGGGTGGAGTGCCGTTATTTATGATGCCCAGAGCAAGGCTGTAGTTGGAGCACTAGGCCCTAGAGAGTCAAAGCAGGGCAGTGTGTATAGCTGGCCACGAGGTACTTGCCCCAGATAATAGTGCTCAGGGTTATGCTGTTTTGCTGGTTAGATATGGAGCATTATCATATGTGTATAACTTATAATGCCGCCAGAGAAAGTAAAAAGAAGGAAAGGGCCTTTTAAAGCCTTATGTTATGGATGTGTAAAGGCATTTATATCAGGCTCCCCGCCACTAGTACATGGTGTGAACTTTTCCCAATCAGGATATAATAAGGCATATATAGCAGATAAGAAGTGCTATAGCTGCTACACTTTTTGGGTGCTGTCTTTTGTCACTGGGCTGCGATGCTTAGTTTCAGGGCTGTAGCGTGTGCTAACATTCTCACCTCTGTCATGGCGGCCATCTGGTGTGCTGGGACGAGAAAGCGTTGCACGGAGCTGATGAAAAGCTGAGCCGCGTGAAACAGCCAAGTCCGGCTTGCAGCAATATGGTCCGCTGTGCCTGTTAAAGCTGTGGCCTGGGAGCGCTCCCAACACTGAATTCACCACATCGGTGCTTGAGGCAGGCTTCTGGCGCGCCAAGTGTCCGAGGTGCCGATAGGGACCCAGAAGATCGGTCAAACTCCCCCAGGCTGAGCGGTGTCTGTTCCCCAATCAGTTCGCACCGTTATCCTACAATTAGACAGGGCTATAGTGGCCTGAGGAAGAGCTCCGTCCCTGCTGATACTAGAGCTCTAGGGAAATGCGGCCATCTCAGACGCCCGCAAGCTCCGCCCCCTGAGTACTAGGTTATATGTGTTTGCCAGCTTGTAGGAACCCTGTTTAGCCAGTGAGCATAGTGCAGTCAAGTTATTGTTTTCTGTGTGTAGAAGACCATCAGTTTTTAATTGTGTGACATAGTGCCTACACTGTAGATAAGCAAATCTATGTGTGTTTGGGAGCGAATATGTGTTTTGTAAATCTTGAAAGGAATGAACCGTAAGAGTTAGGGGGTTAAGTAGTTGCCCGATTTTGGAGAGACCCTTTTCCTGCCATGTCCGAAATACTTCAGTGGTGTATCCAGGCAAGAAAGAAAGGTTACCCTGGATTGGGAGGAATTTGCTAGCAGTAAATTGTATGCCCCATAACTTGCCCAGCTTGGCCCATGCTCTCAGTGGGTCTCTAAATAATATATGTTGTTGGATTCTTGAGGGTAAAGAGTTAAGCCTGGCGTGTGGCAGGAAGGCTAGATGCATTGGATATATTATGCTAGACTCTAAAGTAGGGGTTGTAAATTGACCATTTCCCGTCAGCCAGTCCAGTACTATTTTTGTGAGGGTCGCCCAGTTATACCAGGCAATATTTGGGAGGCGTAATCCTCCCTTCTCATATGGCATGGCCAAAGTCATTCTATTTATTCTTTGTTTCTTACCTTGCCAGACGAATTGGCCTAACGCAGATTGAAGTGTTTTAATGTCTTTATGAGTTAGCAACAAGGGTAGCATTTGTAAGGGGTAGAGTATCTTGGGTAGAGCTATAATTTTAAAAAGATGTATTCTACCAGTCAATGACAGTGGAAGTCCGCTCCATCCCTGTAATGTGTCTCTAACAGTCTGAACCATCCTGCCTATGTTTAGGGGGTATAGTTTGGAGGGGTCAACGTGTACTTGTATACCCAGGTATTTAAACGTACCCTCTGTCACTTTGAATCCGCTGTTTAATAGTATGTTATGTGTAGTGTTTTTCAGCCAAGTTAACTCTGATTTATCCCTATTAATTTTATAACCGGAGAATGATCCGAAACTGTCAATGATTTCAATAAGTTTGGGTATATTGACCTCTGGGTTGCCTACAAACAAGAGGAGATCGTCAGCATAAAGCGAGAGGTGTTGTTTGATTCCGTTTATCTCCAATCCCTCACTGTGCTGTCGAATGTAACAAGCTAAGGGCTCTATGGCCAAGTCGAAGAGGAGGGGCGACAGGGGGCATCCCTGCCGAGTTCCCCTTTGTAGAGCAAAGGAAGGAGACAGCCCTCCATTGATAATCAATGAGGCTTTAGGAGCTGAGTATAGCTTTTGGATGAGGTTAAAGAAGGCGCCCGTGACACCAAACTGTGTCATGGAGGAGTATAGGTGGTCCCATTCAATTCTATCAAAAGCCTTTTCGGCGTCTAACGCCAAAAGGCAAGCATCTGGCAAATTAGAGTCTGTGTCTGAGTGGGTACCATACCAATAATGGGCAGACACCGCCAGTGTCTTTCTAAGATTTACCACTGAGGAGCGTCCGGTAATGAATCCCGTTTGGTCTGAATGCACCAACAAGGGTAGAACATTAGCCAGTCTGTTAGCTAGTATGGTCGTCAGTAATTTATAGTCGCTGTTAAGCAACGAGATGGGTCTGTAAGAAGGAGTGAGTGTGGGGTCTCTGTCTGGTTTGGGAATGATACAGATGTTAGCTTCAGTAAAACGACAGTTAGGGCGGGTATTATGTAGTAGATATTCCGTGTATAGGGATGCTAATATGGGGCCAACCTCCTTCTCCAAAATCTTATAGTACTCTGCTGGCAGCCCATCAGGGCCTGCCGCTTTGTGTAGTTTGAGTCGTTTAATCCCCCTAGAAATTTCCTGTTGGGATATTGGGGCATTTAAATTGTCTCTCTGTTCCTCTGTGAGGGTAGGGACTACAAGATTTCTCCAGAACGCACTTTTGCTTCCCGCATCTATGTTTTGTTGGGAGTATAGAGTTTGGTAATATTTGACAAATTCAGTCAAGATCTCCTCAGTCTGCGTTGTCAGTCCCGATTTCGTCCGAATAGCAGTAATAAATGACTTAGGGTTGTGGGCTTTGACTAAGTTGGCTAGCAATTTGCCCGCTTTGTTGCCATGTCTATAGAAGTGTCCTTGTCTGTAGACAGTGTGTCTATTGTCTTGTTGCTCTAAAAAGGTGTCTCTAGTTCTCTTTAGATCATAATATGTTTGTCTCGTTATATGAGAAGGTTTAGAAAGGTAGTTATTATATGCCTCTGTTAATCGCGTCAAGAGGTCGCTGTCTGTCTGTCTGGAAAGTTTATTAGTATGTGCTACGAAGGCAGTAATATGACCCCTCAGAACTGCCTTAGAGGCATGCCATAAGAGATCTAGGTTATCTAAATGTTGGTTATTGTCTGATAGATAATGCGTCCATGCCTGCGTAAGACACTGACGAAAGCCTATATTATTATACAGGTGGGAGGGGAATCTCCATGATTTACTTGATTGTTTTTGCTTTACAGGTTGCAATTTAATATGTATTGGGGCATGATCCGATATCGTGACCTGACTTATTGTAGGTGAGTGAATTTGGGGTGACAAAGCAGCCGAGGTCAGGAAGAAGTCAATGCGTGATAAGGTACTATGTGACTTGGCAATACAGGTATAGTCCCTCTGGTCTGGATTATGTGTTCTCCATACGTCAGTCAGGCCTAGTGTTTCCTTGAATGTATGTATTAGTCGGGTCTCCCTTTTATATCTGGATATGTCCTTATTGGTTGTAATCCCTAAGGAGGGTTCTCTAAACCTATCCAGTGGGAGTGTTTGTGCTAGATTGAAATCTCCTCCAATTATTAGAAGTGAGGTGTTGTAAGTGGCTAATTTCGCAAGCAAGGTGGTCCAGAATGTAGGGCTATATGCATTAGGGCCATAGACATTGCACAGGATATAGGTGGTAGTTTGAATATGCATTGTTGTAATTAAGTATCTGCCTCCGTTGTCTACCTCCGTATCTGCAAAGGAGATTGGTAGCCCTTTCCTAACCAAGACCGCCACTCCTCTTTTCCTACCCTCTGTTGGTGTGTAGAGAATTTGACCCACCCATCTAGATTTAAGTTTCTCATGTTCGTTGGCAGATAATCTGGTTTCCTGAATCAGTGCTATATCAGATCTTAGTGTGTTGAGGTGGTGAAGTATCATGCTCCTCTTCGCTGGGGAAGTGATCCCCCCCACATTCCAAGAGGTAACCTTATAATTTATCGCCATAATGGTATATTTATAATGAGGGGTATGCGAGCCACCAAGTGGGGGGCTCCATAGTATTGTCTATAGCAGGTGATTGTGTGTGTATGAGGTGGGTATGGGTAAAACTCACTGTGGATGTTGGACCTTGTAAGTGCCAGCGGCTGATGGATCCATAGGTGCCCCGGGTTCAATCTAAAAGAAAGAGGAGTAACAGACATTAGCAGTGCTTTATAGGGCATACATAATGGTAATTTATCAGAGCAATACAGGCCATGTCCCCCGTGTCCCATAGGTTGAGCAGTGGTACAGGAAGTATTAGAACTGGGAAACAAGGACATTCTTACTCGTTGGTCAGCTTTTTCCCCTCTGCATAGGGCATATGAGGTCCAGCCGCTATAAACAGTACAAGGAGAAGAGGGGGCACTTATAGGGGGAGTATCTCTCCTAGGTATCTGAGCATTATTCTGAGGGGCCAGATATAATGTAATGGACTTAAGGGAGCAATTAGACACGAAATCCTCATCTCCTTTAACTAGCAGCAAGGCAGGCAGAATTGCAAGCAGATTTGGCACTGTGCGTGTCAGATGCTGCCCAATAGAGATAAGGTTATGCAGGGCCATATATGCGTTATATTCTGTTATAGGCATATAGTCCATAAGGGACCATGCACCTGTGAGGACATTAAAAGTTGGGAGCATAGGAGGTGACTGTATTGTAGGCAAAACATAACATAAGGTTAACATAACAACATGACATAGCAGTATAGTGTAAACAGATGTGGCAAGTAGTGCAGTAACAGTAAAAAACCTTCAACATTTCGAGGGGCCAGATATAATTTAATGGACTTAAGGGAGCAATTATACACAAAATCCTCATTTCCTTTAACTAGCAGTAGGTCAAGTAGACTTGTAAACAGATCTGACACTGTGTGTGCCGGATGCCGCCCAATAATGATAAGGCTATGCAGGGCCATATATGCGTTGTATTTTTGTTAGAGGCATGTAGTCCAAGAGGGACCATGCACCTGTGAGGATAGTAAAGGCTGGGGGCATAGGGGGTGATTGTATTGTAGGCAAAACATGAGGTGAACATAATAATATAACATAACAGTATAATGTAAACAGTTGTGGCAAGTAGTGCAGTAACAGTAAAAAACCGTAATAACTTTAGAAATATAACTTCTTGTAGAACAGTTGCCAGAATACGGCTCCAGGTACGTGTGCACCTCCATGGTGCTCCTTCTATTCTGGAGATTGTCCAGGAATCTCTCCTTCCAAGGGAGAGCATTTGTAGTATTAGATTGTCTATAGTAAGACAGAGGAGGGCTGGGAAATGGTTGTGCCTGGTCAGCGAACATCTCCCTGTTCCTCTGCATCCAGGTACACTTGCAGTTCTTTAGGGGTGCGGAAGAACCTGGGTCCGGTCGGTGTCTGCAGCCTCAACTTGGCAGGGTACAACAAGGAGGCCTGTCTCCCCTCCTTATAGAGGCGAGAGCAAAGAATAGCGAAGTCCTTGCGTAATTTGGTTACTTCTGTAGAAAAGTCCTGAAAGATCAGGAGTCTTTTACCTTCAAACATTAGGTCTCCTTTATGGGCACGGTAAGCTCGCAGAAGTGCAAGCTTCTCCTGATAATTGAGGCACTTAAAGATTGTTTGGCGGGGTCTGGAGTTGGAGGTTTCTAGGCCGTTGTCTGGGCCTATTCGGTGCGCTCTTTCTATAACAAAAGGAAGATGGTCTGGATTTATCCTGAGTATTTTAGGTAGAGTCATTGCTGTAAATTCTAGGAGATCTTTACCTTTCACAGATTCGGGTAGTCCCACTATTCTGAGGTTGTTTCTCCGACTGCAGTTTTCTAAGTCCTCCACTTTTTCTTGTAGAGCTTGGTTTTGGCATAAGAGTTGTCGTACTGACGTGGTGGTAGATTCTTGTCTGTCCTCCACATCAGAAATACGCTGCTCTGCCTGCGTAAGTCTCGTAGAAAACTGACGAACCTCGCTGGTAAGGGTGTCCACACCCGCCTGGAGAGACTCCATTTTTGGCAAGAAAAAGGATTTGAGCTCTTGCAGTAAACCCGTGGGGTCTATGATAGGAGCATCTGAGGCCCTAGGTGGGGTTGAGGGGTCTGCATGTATTTCAGCTGTGGCCTTTCTTTTGTCTAGCTGCTTGTGTCTGGAGGACATTTTCCCAACCAGTGAATTGGGGACGGAGGGAAAATACTGATCCAACTTCATGCAAAAGCACTGTAGTAATGCTGTTTAATAACAAGGAAAGTCAGATGTAATGCTGCTCAGTGACCTCTAGATGGTGCTGTAGGACTATATTTGCACAGCAGACAGCTATTTTGCAGCCAGGCAATGGTTCTTATCAAAATGCCAAGGCCCTACTTTATTGTATTGCACGATGTGGGAACCACAAAAGCTTTCCAAATGTAGCAGGTCCCCCAGGTATTAATATATAGTAGTTAGGTTGTGGTATTAACAGTCCAGCATATGATAGGAGTTCTCCCTACAGGTGTGTAAATCTAGCAGGTCAAAAAGCTATGAACCGGGGCTTAAAAGTTAAACAGCACTTGTCCCAGAGAAAGTCCCAGTGCCTGTCTGTTATATTTTAAAGGCAGCAATGTCCCAGATGTTAATGGGCAGAGTAGGCGTACCCTCAACAATCTTACCGGCCCTTTGCTGTGTGCTGTGTCCGGTTTGGTTTGTGGATTTCGAGGGCACAAGCTACCACTCTGCTGGCTCCAGCTACAGAAGCGGTCTTCCTTATGGCTCCTTCAGGGCCCGGTATCAGTGGTGGTGCGAGGGGGGCACTTTCAAGATGGCGCCCGGTGATGGAGAGGCCCTGCGCAGCGTTGCTCACCGGCCCTTGTTGTCTGCTGTGTCTGGTTCAGTTTGCGGGTTTCGGGGGCACAAGTTATCCCCCTGCTGGCTCCAACTTCAGAAGCGGTCTTCCTTATGGCTCCTGCAAAGCCCGGTAGCAGCGGCGATGCACAGGGGGCACTTTCAAGATGGCGCCCGCAGATAGTAGGCTCTGCGCAGCGTTGCTTCTTAATCCGTCCTTCCTTGGGCAAGGGCGATCTCTGGCCCTTCACGGTACTCGGTCGGCTGGGGGGTTAAATACCCAGCAAGACTTAATCGTGGGAAAAAACGGCTGGCAGCAAATAAAATAGGTTTAAATGCATTTGGGTTATGGAGCTCTTCTTCCCTGCTGCCAGCCGTTAGTGCCGCCCACCGGAAGTCCGTATCCTATCTTTTTAATGGGATTTGCCTAACGCTGGTATTACGAGTCTTGGAAGAAGTGAGCGGTAGACCCTCTCCTGTCAAGACTAATACCGCATTTAAAAGTCAGTAGTTAAGAGTTTTATGGGCTAACGCCGTAACATAAAACTCTTAACTAAAGTGCTAAAAAGTACACTAACACCCATAAACTACCTATTAACCCCTAAACTGAGGCCCCCCCGCACATCTCAAACACTTTAATAAATTATTTAACTCCTAATCTGCCGACAGGACATCGCCGCCACTTTAATAAATATATTAACCCCTAAACCGCCGCACTCCCGCCTCGCAAGCACTAGTTACATTTTATTAACCCCTAATCTGCCGTCCTTAACATCACCGACACCTATCTACATTTATTAACCCCTTATCTGCCGCCCCCAACGTCGCCGCTACTATATTAAATTTATAAACCCCTAAACCTAAGTCTTACCCTAAACCTAACCCCCTTCACTTAAATATAATTTACTAAAAAATGAAATAAAATGACTACAATTAAATAAATAATTCCTATTTAAAACTAAATACTTACCTATAAAATAAACCCTAAGCTAGCTACAATATAACTAAGAGTTACATTGTAGCTATCATAGGGTTTATTATTGGAACAGCCAATAGAATGCGAGCTCAATCCTATTGGCTGATTGGATCAGCCAATAGGATTGAACTTCAATCCTATTGGCTGATTGCATCAGCCAATATAATTTTTCCTACTTTAATTCCGATTGGCTGATAAGATTCTATCAGCCAATCGGAATTGAAGGGATGTCATCTTGGATGACGTCACTTAAAGGAACCTTCATTCTTCAGTCGCCGTCGGATGGAAGAGGATGCTCCATGTCGGATGTCTTCAAGATGGACCCGCTCCGCTCCGGATGGAAGAAGATAGAAGATGCCGTCTGGATGAAGACTTCTGCTGGTCTGGATGTCCTCTTCTGGCCAGATCGGATGAAGACTTCTGCCTCTCTGGAGGTCCACTTGTGCCCGGCTGGGTGAAGACAGCTCAAGGTAGGGAGATCTTCAAGGGGGTCATGTTAGTTTTTTTTAAGGGGGGATTGGGTGGGTTTTAGAGTAGGGTTGGGTGTGTGGGTTGTGGGTTTTAATGTTGTTGGGGGGTATTGTATTTTTTTTTCCAGGTAAAAGAGCTGATTACTTTGGGGCAATGCCTTGCAAAAGGCCCTTTTAAGGGCTATTTGTAATTTAGTATAGGGTAGGGATTTTTTTTTTATTTTGGGGGGCTTTTTTATTTTATCAGGGGGATTAGAGTAGGTGTAATTAGTTTGTAATTTGTAATTATTTATTTATTTTCTGTAATTTAGTGTTTGTTGTTTTTCTTACTTTAGTTTATTTAATTTAATTGTATTTAATTGTAGGTAGTTTAGGTCATTTATTTAATTATAGTGTAGTGTTAGGTGTAACTTAGGTTAAGTTTTATTTTGCAGGTACTTTTGTATTTATTTTAGCTAGGTAGTTATTAAATAGTTAATAACTATTTAATAACTATTCTACCTAGTTAAAATAAATACAAACTTGCCTGTAAAATAAAAATAAATCCTAAAATAGCTACAATGTAATTATTAATTATATTGTAGCTATCTTATGGTTTATTTTATAGGTAAGTATTTAGTTTTAAATAGGAATAATTTATTTAATTGTAGTTATTTTATTTAGATTTATTTAAATTATATTTAAGTTAGGGGGGTGTTAGGGTTAGGGTTAGACTTAGATTTAGGGGTTAATAACTTTATTATAGTGGCGGCGACGTTGGCGGTGGCAGATTAGGGGTTAATAAATGTAGTTAGGTTGCGGCGATGTTTGGGGGGCAGATTTTCATAGATTTTAAGTCTCCTGAAAACAGCTCAGAAATGCTCAACCTCAACTTCTCCAAAATGGGTGATCAGGTCTGGATGTCTACCTAAAATCTATTGACTTCCTGCCCTTCTAAAGAAATACCTGCTCAATTAATTAACATAACCCTATATATATGTTAATGGAAGAAATAACCACTCTCGTCTTAATGGCGAGCATCTATTAATCTAGCCCATTGTGTTTATTATCATCAGAAATTTATTCAAAATCTGCACTTTTTTATAGCAAAAAATTGTTAATATGGCATTACTTTGAGTAAATAAATACTTTTTTTTAATCAATTTATTATTATATGTATGTAAAACACAGATTTTTGAAAATTTCCTTTATAAATATATTTTATTATTCATATGCCACTATTACAAATATTATAGATGAGCTCATAAAATATAAGTAAATACATCCTTTATAAACAGACTAGGCGGAATTTCTTTGTATACATATACTGTAGTATCATTAAAAATAACAGCCAAAATATGTTTTATGTATGTGGTTTAAGAGTTTATTCGATCCTCTAGTAATTACCTCTACTCATTTAGTTTTAATATTTTAAATTTAACTTTGATGTTATTGTTTTCAAAATCATCAAATATTTATAATTTTTTCATTGGTTTTATTAAAAAAAATCATACAAATAATTTTTACCTATCAGTTAAATAAAGTTGCACTAAACACTTTTAGCTGTTTTGACTTGATAAGAGAAGGTAGTAAGCTAGTTAAAACATTGAGCTTGTTGCTCAACTTTGATCCCCTGAATATTTCTCTATACACGTTCTTTGGGGGGTGCATCGTGCACATTATAAAAGTCCACCTCATATTAATGATAGATTAAAAGGGTTTAAGTTTTTTTTTTGTTTCCATTGGTTCCCCAATATAAAAGTAAAAGCTAATACTTACTGATGCATCATTTAGGCTGGTCACTTTAGTTTCATCACAGAACCTATTATCATTCTAATATTTCAATACTCCATGTAAATAGTGTCCGCAAGTGATGATTTAAAAAATGAGAAGACTGATTATGGGGCAGATTCCAATATTCCCTAAATTCTCATATGATATAATTTGATATCAAAATAATCACAATCTTATCGAGTCAAACACAACTAAGCTTAATAACTCCCTTGATACTCAATCTCCATTTCCCCACAATGATCACTAAAAACAATCAGTACACAAAAAAATACAACTGCTCTCCAGGATGCCAAACTGATCTCACCATGATCATCAACCAGGCCATGCATACTCATTTAGCTGGGCCAGCATTAACATTTGCCTCCCCTGACAGTTTCCTATCTCTGCATGTTGTAACTTTCAGTAACTTGTAGATATGTTTCTTTTTGTTTTTACATTTAATAATGATCCAATCATCAGCAGCAGAAAGGGCCATAGTTTTTGCTTGCTTGGGCAGCACCATCTTGTTTTCCATGTTCTAAGCATACACAGATAGGTGGCTGTATTCATTATTGTTTATTGGATGTATGTAATCAGTTGATTTGCAGGTGTGTAAGGCCTGATTCTTAAAATGAACCTGGTTGTATATCTTTAAGGATCTCAACTGCAGATCAATAGGAAGTTTTAGAATGTATCACTTGGCAATAGATCAAATTTAGCAAGGGATCTGAATATACTTAGTGTGAAGTTAGTTACAAGTAGCAAAATGATACAATGTAGCAAGACAAGTAACAACTTGTTGCTATCAGTAATGATTTGTTGTTAAAGCTCAGTTAAACAGTATCTAACTGGCAGAGTCTGATTGAACCATTCAGCTGAGTTAAGCTGTGACTTCCAGAGAATACTCTGTGGATGACCTAGGTGGAGGGAGTGACTTAACTCCGATTCACAGAGTGCTTCTGTTCAGCGAGGCTGAAGGAATCCGGTTTTAATACAGTGGTTGGCTTCTGCCAGATGACGTAGATAGTGGGTGTGACTCAACTCCAATTTACGGAGCACTCTTGACAGTCCCGTAATCGAGAGCAAGTGAAAGTGGGTTATAGACAAAAAGGGAATATTCCGTTGAGCACAAAGATGTTGACTGAATCTGACAGAAACCTGTGTGTGAAAAGGTATCTGCTGTTAGACTCACTGTTGGATGGAAGTACAAAACCTGGTAAGAATTGGATCGAAAGGATGTCTGCAACTGTTCACTGAGAGTCACTAACAGATTAGAGTTGTGTGAAACTTCCTGCAGGAGAGTGTCCGTTCTTAGGTGTTGAATTAATAAGTGATTGAAGGTCAATTGATTTGTATTCCTTTGTTTAGAAACTGCATAAGCAGAAAGGAAGGTATAAGTTGTAATCCAAATGCTTGGAAAAGCAATTCGTAGAATCTCTTGAGCAGAGGATTCCCAGTGAGGCTCAGCTCCTTGCTTGAATAAAAATAACTAAGCACCTGGCTGACATCAGCGTGCAGGTTAAGTAGAGGAAGTGGGTTGGGTTATACACACAGATACACGACAGGCAGGTAGATGAGCAGTGAGAACTCAGATTCCTGACAAGGTGTTGAACATTCATCAAGTGCCTATGGATGTTGAATTCAATGTGTCAATTTTGTTGTCTATCTTTAGTCAATAAATTGTGGTGGATTGTGATTTCCAAAGTAGAAACTAGAAGTAAGCTTTTTGCGTTCATTGGGTTGTGCTTGTATTACAAGTTGAAAGTAAACTGTTTTCTCACTTGTGCACTAACACGATGTGCATACAAAGCTGAACTTAGAATATCGCATGCAAGATAGCCTATTCCCCTAAACAAAATCAATGGAGCAAAACAACACCATACTTGCACGCAGACACACTTGCATATTCTCAAGTGCGCAAACCCGACATGAAAATATGAATGTTTCACATTCCAAAATTCTTCCCATAGAAGAATATGTTATATTTACATATTTCTATATATTTATCGGATGGTATTGTGCACACACTGTATATATACATGATTCTAAATACATAGAACATATTCTGCTCTATGCAGAACATTGGAATGTGAAATATTTACAGTAAATACACTCCAAATGCACTATATATATATATATATATATATATATATATATATATATATACACATACATACATACACACAGCCCACACTCGCTGGGTTTCAGGCAAATTTCACTATTTCTTTATTCTGGTACCGTCTGGTATATTTTCTATTTATTGCCCCTGTCGGCACCCTGGTTGTTGTAATTTTTAGTTAGTGAGAGTGCAGTTCCTAACATTTCTGTTTATATAGGTGGATACGTATAAATTCCAGAGAACTTTAAAGCTAAAGGAGTTTTTTGGCAATACAACTGATAATATTGAATGATTCAGACGTAAAGCTACATTTGAACCGAAAAGCTATAAATCACACACTTACATGAGAATTGTGGGCAAAGATTTTAAGGAATGTACTAACAACAAGAATACAAGATGTAGACAGAATCGAAATAAAGATGTGTCAGGATACGGATTATGCTAAGATCTCAACTTCAAACCTACAGCAACGTTTTAAGTGGATGTATCACTTTAGAAGTTGAACTCATTTAGGCCTAGATTTGGAGTTTGGCGGTAGCCGTGAAAACCAGAGTTAGAGGCTCCTAACGCTGGTTTTAGGCTACCGCCGGTATTTGGAGTCATTCAAAAAAGGGTCTAACGCTCACTTTTCAGCCGCAACTTTTCCATACCGCAGATCCCCTTACGTCAATTGCATATCCTATCTTTTCAATGGGATCTTTCTAACTCCGGTATTTAGAGTCGTGTCTGAAGTGAGCGTTAGAATTCTAACGACAAAACTCCAGCCGCAGAAAAAAGTCAGTAGTTAAGAGCTTTCTGGACTAACGCCGGTTCATAAAGCTCTTAACTACTGTACTCTAAAGTACACTAACACCCATAAACTACCTATGTACCCCTAAACCGAGCCCCCCCCCACATCGCCGACACTCGATTAAATTTTTTTAACCCCTAATCTGCCGACCGCCACCTACGTTATACTTATGTACCCCTAATCTGCTGCCCCTAACACCGCCGACCCCTATATTATATTTATTAACCCCTAACCTGCCCCCCACAATGTCGCCGCCAGCTACCTACAATAATTAACCCCTAATCTGCCGACTGCCACCTACGTTATACTTATGTACCCCTAATCTGCTGCCCCTAACACCGCCGACCCCTATATTATATTTATTAACCCCTAATCTGCCCCTTCAACGTTGCCTCCACCTGCCTACACTTATTAACCCCTAATCTGCCGAGCGGACCGCACCGCTACTATAATAAAGTTATTAACCCCTAATCCGCCTCACTCCCACCTCAATAACCCTATAATAAACAGTATTAACCCCTAATCTGCCCTCCCTAACATCGCCTACACCTAACTTCAATTATTAACCCCTAATCTGCCGACTGGAGCTCACCGCTATTCTAATAAATGTATTAACCCCTAAAGCTAAGTCTAACCCTAACACTAACACCCCCCTAAATTAAATATAATTGTAATCTAACGAAATTAATTAACTCTTCTTAAATAAATTATTCCTATTTAAAGCTAAATACTTACCTGTAAAATAAATCCTAATATAGCTACAATATAAATTATAATTATATTATAGCTATTTTAGGATTAATATTTATTTTACAGGTAACTTTGTGTTTATTTTAACCAGGTACAATAGCTATTAAATAGTTAAGAACTATTTAATAGCTAAAATAGTTAAAATAATTACAAATTTACCTGTAAAATAAATCCTAACCTAAGTTACAATTAAACACTACACTATCAATAAATAAATTAAATAAAATACCTATAATTATCTACAATTAAACCTAACACTACACTATCAATAAATAAATTAAATACAATTCCTACAAATAAATACAATGAAATAAACTAACTAAAGTACAAAAAATAAAAAAGAACTAAGTTACAAAAAATAAAAAAAATATTTACAAACATTAGAAAAATATTACAACAATTTTAAACTAATTACACCTACTCTAAGCCCCCTAATAAAATAACAAAGCCCCCCAAAATAAAAAAAATGCCCTACCCTATTCTAAATTACTAAAGTTCAAAGCTCTTTTACCTTACCAGCCCTGAACAGGGCCCTTTGCGGGGCATGCCCCAAGAAATTCAGCTCTTTTGCCTGTAAAAAAAAACATACAATACCCCCCCCCAACATTACAACCCACCACCCATATACCCCTAATCTAACCCAAACCCCCCTTAAATAAACCTAACACTAAGCCCCTGAAGATCTTCCTACCTTATCTTCACCATACCAGGTTCACCGATCCAGAAGAGCTCCTCCGATGTCCTGATCCAAGCCCAAGCGGGGGGCTGAAGAGGTCCATGATCCGGCTGAAGTTATCATCCAAGCGGGAGCTGAAGAGGTCCATGATCCGGCTGAAGTCTTCATCCAAGCGGGAGCTGAAGAGGTCCATGATCCGGATGAAGTCTTCTATCAATGGCATCTTCAATCTTCTTTCTTCGGGAGCCATCATCTTCCATCCGACTCGGAACATCCTCTTCTCCCGACGCCTACTCGCCGAATGACGGTTCCTTTAAATGACGTCATCCAAGATGGCGTCCCTCGAATTCCGATTGGCTGATAGGATTCTATCAGCCAATCGGAATTAAGGTAGGAATATTCTGATTGGCTGATGGAATCAGCCAATCAGAATCAAGTTCAATCCGATTGGATTTATTTGTAGATATTGTATTTAATTAATGTATTGATAGTGTAGTGTTAGGTTTAATTGTAGGTAATTGTAGGTATTTTATTTAATTAATTTATTGATAGTGTAGTGTTAGGTTTAATTGTAACTTAGGTTAGGATTTGTTTTACAGGTAATTTTGTAATTATGTTAACTATTTTAGCTATTGTACCTGGTTAAAATAAATACAAAGTTACCTGTAAAATAAATATAAATCCTAAAATAGCTATAATATAAATATAATTTATATTGTAGCTATATTAGGATTTATTTTACAGGTAAGTATTTAACTTTAAATAGGAATAATTTATTTAATAAGAGTTAATTAATTTCGTTAGATGTAAATTATATTTAACTTAGGGGGGGTGTTAGTGTTAGGGTTAGACTTAGCTTTAGGGGTTAATACATTTATTAGAATAGCGGTGAGCTCCAGTCGGCAGATTAGGGGTTAATGTTTGAAGTTAGGTGTCGGCGATGTTAGGGAGGGCAGATTAGGGGTTAATACTATTTATTATAGGGTTAGTGAGGCTGATTATGGGTTAATAACTTTATAATAATAGCGCTGCGGTCCGCTCGGCAGATTAGGGGTTAATAAGTGTAGGCAGGTGGAGGCGACGTTGTGGGGGGCAGATTAGGGGTTAATAAATATAATATAGGGGTCGGCGGTGTTAGGGGCAGCAGATTAGGGGTACATAGGGATAATGTAAGTAGCGGTGGTTTACGGAGCGGCAGATTAGGGGTTAAAAATAATATACAGGGGTCAGCGATAGAGGGGGCGGCAGAATAGGGGTTAATAAGTGTAAGGTTAGGGGTGTTTAGACTCGGGGTACATGTTAGAGTGTTAGGTGCAGACGTAGGAAGTGTTTCCCCATAGCAAACAATGGGGCTGCGTTAGGAGCTGAACGCGGCTTTTTTGCAGGTGTTAGTTTTTTTTCAGCTCAAACAGCCCCATTGTTTCCTTTGGGGGAATCGTGCACGAGCACGTTTTTTAAGCTGGCCGCTTCCGTAAGCAACTCTGGTATCGAGAGTTGCAGTGGCATTAAATATGCTCTACGCTCCTTTTTTGGAGCCTAACGCAGCCATTCTGTGGACTCTCAATACCAGAGTTATTTTAAAGGTGTAGCCAGAAAAAAGCCATTGTTAGCTACGCGGGTCGTTACCGACAAAACTCTAAATCTAGCCGATAGGGAATTAGCCCAGAATCACTTTAGTGAAATTTGATTGAGAAAATATGGATTGTGCTCTGCAACAATTTGAGTTAAATGTTGCTGATTGATTTTAATTAACTATTCTGCAGTGAGAGCATATAATAGTTTTGATGCAAGTGCTTGATGTATATGCATATAGGGAAACACCTAGCAGAATATAGAGCAGATATAATATCGTTTTGAGTAACTTGGTAAAAGAGAGTTCCTTGTCTATGTGCCTGCTGAATTATAATGTGGTTTTGAGACAGCAGCACATAAATTAACACTTCTATTGAAACTGCTTATATATCCAGAGGGGATGAGTGGCAGAGACTGCCGCTAAGTTCAGCCTTTCCTTGCTTAATGCAGCTCTGCGCGAAAGACAATCCCAGACAGCTCCTTTCCCGGTTGAGTCTATCCAAGTCTTGTTGTAAGCACTGCTCATGAATGAGGATTGAGATCCTACAAGGGGGCATGACTAAGTTCCGTAACCGGAACGCTTCAAGCAAAAGTTCCTTGTGATGCCCGCTTGAAAGGTGTAGATGGGGGGATTTCCCCGGTAGTCGTTAGATAATCCCTTGTCACTGGGAAGACCGGAGGGTTCAGCGGAAACTGCCACTCGATAGTTCAAGCAGACAGGGTTTGCAAACAGTTGGTTGTAGCAGTCATTCTCCTGTGTAGCAAAGACGAAAGTTGTAAGGGAGAACTTCTAGGGTTTTTAGTGAAATATCTTCCAAGACACGTACTGAGTCTGAACAGACACAGAACAGGTGAAGCTCCAGGCATGAATGCACAATAACTAAGCACCTGTTTAAGGTGCTTTGATTACTTAAATAGGGGAGTGACAGGGCTGAACAAGAAATCCCAGGCGAAAAGGAAAAGGTGGACTGGAATCCTCACAAGATGAAAGAAAGGCTCTGTGTGATCTGAGAGATAATCCACAGGTGGTGATCAGAGTGGCGGATAAAGGGGGTGCCCTAGTATAACAAAATTATGTGGACAACAGGAATGATATTCTATCGCAACTTGTGGATACAACTACATATAAGAAAAAAATAAATTGGCTTAGACATATAACAACTGATAATACAGGGTCAAGTTTCCAAGAAATTGGGTGAATATCTGATAGTTGACTTTCCGTTAGTGTCTGTACTATATACTCTGCCGAAGGTGCATAAGGACCAGACTAAACCACCTGGGAGACCCATTGTGTCTGCCAGGGGCTCCATCCTACAACCCCTAGCAACATAAGTGGATAGCCTCCTGCAACCCATTGTGAGGAACTGCCCATCATTCCTGCTGGACTCTATACATTTGATTAAATTACTTAAAGAATGGCATGAATTTGACTCTGGTGACTTCCTGGTGACCTTGGATGTCACCAGTTTAAACCCCGTGATACTGCATGGGGAAGGGAAGAGTGCTATTAGGGATCACTTGGCAAAATATCACTATATTGGCCCTTCCTCTCAGTCAATACTGGAACTACTATTGTCTTGTCTACAATACAACTACTTCAAGTTCAAGATGAACAACTTCCTACAGGTATCTGGCATGGCGATGGGGTCCAATGTGGCCCCATCATACGCCAACCTGTATATGGCAACATTTGAGGAACACTGGACAGCTCTATTTAAGGATCCTAGAATAAAGGTTTTTAAGTGTTACATAAATGACCTCTTCATTATTTGTGGGGGCTCTCAAGATGAACTGAAAGCATGGTTTGAGGTGCTGAATACTGAAAACAACAACTTAAATCACACACAGCATGGAATCTATTGCTTTTGTTTATTTAAGGGTCTTTAAGAAAGATTATGTTCTGCAGACAACACTGTATCAGAAAACAGTGGATAACACCTCCATTCTGGAAGCTACAAGCTGCCACCCACCAAGTCTCAAGAAGACATTGCCTAAATCCCAGTTCAAAAGGGTTGTGTGAAACAATACTAGTGCACAATCAAAGGATGTACAAATAAAGGATATGTATTCTAAATTTGAGCAGAGGGGATATGGCAATACACAGCTCAAGGCAGTCATGGAGGAGTGCCAGGCGATGACACAGGAACAAGCACTGCTAAAGAAGGAGAAATAAGATAAATTGGAAAGACATATTTTTCACAGAATTTACCTATGACAAGGTGGAGTTCCCAGGGATAATGAAAGAGCATTGGGATGTATTACAAACTGATGGTACACTTCCATTCAATAATCTAGAAGCTCCAATGATCCTGTTACAGAAGAGGAAGATCAATTAAAGAATTAAAGATATGCTGTTGAGACCGGACTATAGACCCAGTTACATTCCAAAATCATGGCTGGGGTCTAACAGGAATGGATGTTACAGGTGTAATGGGTGCACTACATGCGGGGGATTAGCCCAAAGTAAAACATTTTGTGCACCCATGGAAAACCAAAAAATACAAGATCAGATACAGGGTAACATGCACCACCAAATATATTGTCTATATGCTCCATTGTCCTTGTGGAATGTTTTATATTGGAAAGACCCAGGATGACTTGAGAACCAGGATGGCTAACCACTGGTCAGCTATCAGTTCAGCCCTATTGTCAGGGAACTCGGAGCAACCGGTGGCTAGACACTTTTTGAAACATAAACACACAATGTCAGATCTAAGTATATTATAATTGACCATAATTCCCCCCCTGAGTAGGGGGGGGGTAATAGGTGTAAACTCCTCCTACAGAGGGAAAGTAAATAGATGTATATGTTAGATACCCTAGCCCCAAAAGGATTGAACACAAAATTAGAATGTCAGTGTTTCTTAAAGTGTTCTTTACAGTCGGTTCTCTTTAATGACAACAAAATGTATCCCCATGGTTTATATTTCACCCAATAATATAAGAATCTATAACTATTATAATTGATTGAGATTAAAATAGCTATTTAAGCTTGAATGTGCCTTTGTACAGAATAAGTGTTATCTCCTATTAGCGGTATTGTTCCTATGTTTGATACAAATCATTTGTAATGTATCATGACAGGATGTTTATATATGCTTACACTATGCAGATGACTATACACTCTTGAAATGTTGTACAAATTGTAACTGCTACATGTCTGAAAAAAAAGAAAAAACAGAGGTGCCAGCATGGCCTAGTATTGCATAGAAAAGTGGCTCCAATCAACACGACTACAGATGTATACTCACAAGGGCAGCGCACCCTATGGTGCGATTGATGCAGGCTGGAGCCTCGCAGTGGTCCAGCTCACTGTGGGATAATCATGGATACCCAGAAGATTTCCCTGAAGGGATAAGTGTAGATTTCCTATGTGGACACAAAGTACATGCACATAGCCCAGTATAGTTTAAACAGAGAGACAATTATGTGATGGAAAAACTTACAAGATCCCATGCACCTCCAGGTGCACTAACAGCAGGCTGGAACCTAACAGTCGCCCAGCAGACTGGATAACTCCCAGCAGGGTCTGATAATCCTCAGGTGGCAAATAGCAGCACACACGAATTGTGTACTCAAATATAACACCAAACAGCAAGCAAGTGTATAAAAATGGGTAAAACTTTAATAAAAAGCGACGCGTTTCTCAGCTGACTAGGAGCTGTTTTCTCAGGCTAAAAAATATATTTCACAATAAAAATACACTTGCTATTTAACAAGGTGTGCATCATGAGAACACATTCTGATTGGTCCAGCAATTAAGACAGTTAATTAGTTACAACTGAGCTTAATTTATTGGTATGGTAACCTTTGTAAACATCCATTCACTATATTCATATAAAAAGACAATAGATTAAAAAAACAGATATTCCTAATCATATCTACATCCAGAAAAAATGACATGGGAGCCAGCAACAATTAATAATATCTGGTAGTAGTGCTCAGCCCCACTACTGATATTCTTGCTACAACAAATCAGACAGTGTTTTATACATAATAACAATAAATATATAAATAAATATACAATAACATTGGACAAAACATTGGTAAAAAAAAGTTCATAGTGTGCTTAATGTTACAACAATTAAACATACAAAGTATTTGATAAAGTAATCTGGTGATCATGATCCAGATCATAACATAATGGGACTAAACAAACAGAGCTAGGACACTAACCTTGCCTTTCAGCTTTCAGATAGCAGGCCCTGTAAGAACACGCTGGTATGTGTTTAACCCAGCTGCTTGATCATGGATGGTGCAGTGTCTGCACCTTTATCGTATACATTGTTTCTTGCTAACTCCGTATTTAATGTTATGTAGCTTATTTTATGTTGAAATACAAGACCGTTACGACTATTGTGTTTAGTAACTGTTAAAACTAAAAACAGCAATGTGATTACGCTTTGTGATGAGCTCCTCTCATAGGTTGTATGTGTGTGGGGGGGTAACCATCCACCAATCCAAGCCTTGAGTGTGCTGAAATCATAGAGAGTATCTGCCCACACATAAAGTTTTGCGAACATGTGTAAGAATGAATGCCAAGTAAATTGGTGGTGTGTAAATCTCTCATATAGTTGTAGCCAAATCGCCATATGGAGATAGATAAATATGGTAGTAATGTATTATGATAGAGTACCCTACAATCGGAATCCAATCTATGGAGCCGCACCAGTGGGCGGGATCTCGCCCGGCACCAACACGACATGATATGACAGCCAACCGGAACGGCAGAAATCTGTAGTGGGTCGCACAAACCCTATTATCATAATATGACAGCTTAAAAACTCCTACTCTAAAAACCCTATAGTCATAACATGACAGTTGGAGATCTCCTACTCTGACCTAGTGGTTAACGGGTTATATATGAAATTCACACTCCGATATGTGAAATCATGTTATGTGTTTGCAGAGCATAATTGTTGGTATATCCCTAAGATGTTAATCACCTCAGACATAAATGAATGTGTGTATAGATTGTACGATTAGATATAAATGTCATAAAAATCTAATCTGTATTATATATCATATATCATTATGTGTTCAGTGTTGCTCACGATATGTCATATTATATATTCAGTGATACTAAGTGAATAAGTGTACCATAGGTGATATTCTCATCACCTACATGAAGATATGGTTATATATTTTGTGCTTTAGAATGGATGTAATATACATCTATGTATTAATGACTAAAGCTATATACATGTGCTCAAAATAAGGCACAATAGGGTGCAATATAGGCTAACATTATTAGTGATCATGTGCTGTTAGAGAAGAGTGTAAATGTGATTGATGGGACGATGTGTGATATAATGTTGACATAATGTGAGTTAGGAAGTTTGTCCCTATTTATATTAGTGAACCCAAATATAAATAAATAATAACATGTGCTCTAAGGCATATAATATAAAATGATGGTGTGATGGCAATAATCATCTAGAAACCAATGTCAACCTAATATAGACTAAGTAATGCATGGAATGCATCTTAGATTATGCATTGTGAATTTGCATCCACTTCACCCTATTGGTGATAAGTGATAAAAAATATGTGTGGTGATAAGAATATTAAGAATCTTTTAGCAGAAAAAACACTAAATATGTTCATATATTAAGCATACAGTGTGAGCTAGCTGATCAGTGTGAGCTAGCTGATCTTGAGCTTTAATGTTTATACCAATGTCTCACATAATTAAAAAAGTGTTATAAATATAATGATATCTAAATTAAATAAAAAATTAATATTAACATTTCCTGATCCTATATGATGGTAAATCAAGAGAAATCTCACACTCCCCAAAATGGCAAAAAGCCATAACCCATATCTCGGCATCGTTATCCATGATAGCTAGTAATTAGCATCAGGATTACTCACATCAAAATGATGCCATAGCCATGTTCTTGTTTAGCCCTCCAGGCTGAAGTGTTCCCAATTGCTTGATCCAGAAGGATTCCCTCCTTCTAAGGGTGACAAACGCATCCCTATTAAGTCTAGAGATCATTTCAATAGGAAGTATCCTCATAGTATTCCTATGGTAGTGCCAACAGTGTCTAGCTACACTATGGGATTTAGAAAGTTTTTTAATATTATAAGAATGTTCGCCCCGTCTTTTCTTGACCTGGCGGCAGGTGCACCCCACATATTGTACCCCACAACTGCAGTTTAATAAATAGATTACAAAAGAAGTTTCACATGTCATATGTCTTTTAATCGTATAGGTTTCCCCTGTCACAAAATATGTAAAAGTGGAAGTTCTGTGGGATATGAAGCTGCACATCCCACAACATTTCCGATAACAATTAGAGATCATATTATTCTGATTATTGCAGCCCAAAGGGTTAGATATTAGAATCTTTCTGTTGGAATATTTGTCTCTAACAATTTTACTGGGGGCTAGGGCCGTTTTCAAAGTAGGTGCTCTCCTATAGACTATTTTTGGTTTATCACCCAAGATTCTCTTCAAAACCTTTGCCCTGAGGAAACCCCTTTGATCCTGAGGTCACGTGGGGGGTGAAACGCGCGTCGGCAGTGACGTACGGAGTGGAGGTGGACATGCTTGTTTGACAGACCGCTTTGGCGACTTTGCTTACTATGCCAGATTGATGGTGAATTTGAGATGCTGGTTCTCTTTGCCTAATTCCGGCACCAAGAAGGATGTTTGCTGTCACTGATGGTTGTATAAAAAGTTGATTTAATAACTTTAATTCTCCAATTTTTCATCTCTGGACGTTTGAGTGTGTTTACAGTATTATCTTGACTTGTGGCACTCGATACACGGAAGTACTAAGGACTTTCTGCTGGTGCTTTACACATTTCGTCAACATAGCAACTTTGTTTGTGCAGCTGCTTTCTTCCGATATATATGTCATGTATGCTAATGATAACATGTATCTTATTTAACCTAAGCTGTAAAATACATCTTAAGACTTGATTTGGGGTTGCTAAGCATAGATCAAGATACTTTATTTCATGACACCAGATACCTTTCATTATATTGGTGGTGTCCGCAGAAACTGGAGTTGTTTTTCATCCCCACAGTCTCTTTTGTCTTGTTAGAATACCCGTGTATGATTGTATATATGTCTGCAGATCAGTGTATTGTGCACAATACTAGGAGTTTACTTATAGCTCTCCTATACAATGATTGATATTGATGGTCATTATATAGATATGTTGATTGCTGACTCTAAACTGTCTTAGGCATTTATATAGTTCTGTTTAACTGACATAGATCCTCATGGGTCACTATGATGGCTGATTTTACGTCTAGAACGTAACCATCCTCTAGTGGAGGTGTTGTCAGTTTATATCTATAGCATACTTATATTGATCCAGTTATCCTAACACTTTAATAAAATTGACATTTATGTCTGTTTCAAGCACTACTCCTCTTTGTACTAATTCATTTGGTTCAATGTGTCTCTTTTTAAAGTAGTAAATATTTATATGCCCTGAAAGTGGGTGAATAATTTGAGGAATTTATACATACCGCAATTTGTGGTGCTCTGCATTTGCTTAGCAATTAAAAAGGTTGTGCTGAAATCCCTGTCTTTCCTAATAGTAACCTGATTTTGGTTGCTATTTCTCTATCTTTATATTGTGACTCTATAATTAGTTTAAGGGTCTGCACTTCTTTTTCCTTCATATAAGGTTTTTTCACCTGAGCTTTATTATTTGCTCGAGGTAGAGTTCTAGAATTTAAATAAAATACCTGGACAAGTCTCCCTTTCCCAATTTATATTAGATATTATTGATTGTTGCTGACTCCCATGTCATTTTTTCTGGATGTAGATATGATTAGGAATATCTGTTTTTTTATCTATTGTCTTTTTATATGAATATAGTGAATGGATGTTTACAAAGGTTACCATACCAATCAATTAAGCTCAGTTGTAACTAACTAACTGTCTTAATTGCTGGACCAATCAGAATGTGTTCTCATGATGCACACCCTGTTAAATAGCAAGTGCATTTTTATTGTGAAATATATTTTTTAGCCTGAGGAAACAGCTCCTAGTCAGCTGAGAAACGCGTCACTTTTTATTAAAGTTTTACCCATTTTTATACACTTGCTTGCTGTTTGGTGTTATATTTGAGTACACAATTCGTGTGTGCTGCTATTTGCCACCTGAGGATTATCAGGACCTGCTGGGAGTTATCCAGTCTGCTGGGCGACTGTTAGGTTCCAGCCTGCTGTTAGTGCACCTGGAGTTGCATGGGATCTTGTAAGTTTTTCCATCACATAATTGTCTCTCTGTTTAAACTATACTGGGCTATGTGCATATACTTTGTGTCCACATAGGAAATCTACACTTATCCCTTCAGGGAAATCTTCTGGGTATCCATGATTATCCCACAGTGAGCTGGACCACTGCGAGGCTCCGGCCTGCATCAATAGCACCATAGGGTGTGCTGCCCTTGTGAGTATACACCTGTAGTCGTGTTGATTGGAGCCACTTTTCTATGCAATACTAGGCCATGTTGGCGCCTCTGTTTTTTCTTTTTTCAGTCATCTAACAACTTAGGAAGACCATCCTACTACCGAGAGCTGCCACACTCCTTTGGAATATTGGACACTGTTTTTTTGTTATCCACAGACCTCTCAAGGACATTGCTTGGTAGATATAGTGTATATGGAATTGTCATCTACTTTAACATCCATATTATTTTTGTGATTTTTAATTGGAGGCGCCCCCTAAAAGTGTGGTGTATGCTGGGATATACCACACTTCCACTATCAAAAAACTGCTACATGTTCCAACTATGTTTTTAATTTCTGATTAGATTTTTTCAGTTGGCCTGTATGGGCTTCCGTAGCCCCACTTGCGCATGCGCAGTAGCGCGAGTTGGACACAGCAGCAGTTCTCAGAAGCAGGCAAAGCTGTTGACACGGGTAAAGGGATGTTACTTAAGGGTGGTAAGTTACCCTGTTTTTTTCTTATGTATCTGAGGATGGGGGAGACCCCGAAAACATTTATACAATAAAGTTGTATGTATTTATGTATTTATATGTATGTATGTCTGTAAATACATAAATACACATATTAATATATAAATACATATGTACACACACACACACACATATATATATATATATATATATATATATATATATATATATATATATATATATATATATATATATATATATATATATATATATATATGTATCAATAAATATTTACCAGCACTACTCTAAATATACAGATTACCTTAAGCTAACGGTATAGGAATACCTATTTTCAACCGTTTGCCTGTGCACAGAGAGCCAAGTGATAAATATGCAAAGGTTATATAGAAAATGAGTGGTTCCTAACCCAGCACAAAGTATTTTTTCTAATATAATTTAACAAGGTTGGAAGAACCAGTGAATCAGGTTGTTGATAGAATAGTGCTTTACATCACTTTAAAATAATATATTACAAATATATTATCAAAACCAACAAAAGAGTCCCAATTAATATATAGAAATATTAAATTTGTAGTTTCCTATATAGTGTACCCATACAGGTCTCGATGATAGGATCACAATGTCCTTTCCTTCTAAAGATAGTAGTAATGGATGATAGTTAATACCCTTATTGTGTCCTTTCAATATAAAGCCTTGTTACAGCCACACTCTATTGAACTGATAACGTAGATCATGTTAATTCAGAGCATAAAATTGGGGTTTTGCACTTGTCAGGTTATGGATTCAAACTTGATAACACCACTGTAGTCGACACCGCTACTCGATTTAGAGTGACCTTCTTGGCAAATGTTAAAGGGACATTGAACCCAAATTTTTTCTTTCGTGATTCAGATAGAGCATGCAATTTTTAACAACTTTCTAATTTACTCCTATTATCAAATGTTCTTCATTCTCTTGGTATCTTTATTTGAAATGCAAGAATGTAAGTTTAGATGCCGGCCCATTTTTTGAAAATCCTGGGTTGTTCTTGCTGATTCGTGGATACATTCATCCACCAATGAATAAGTGCTTTCCAGGGTCCGGAACCAAACAAATAGCTTAGATGCCTTCTTTTTCAAATAAACACAGCAAGAGAACAAAGAAAAAATGATAATAGGAGTAAATTAGAAAGTTGCTTAAAATTGCATGCTCTATCTGAATCATGAAAGAAAAAATGTGGATTCAGTGTCCCTTTAAGGGCTGGTTACGGTCCATAATACAAACAAACCTCCCTTATGTGCAGTTCTTTAGCAGTTGTTGCTTTAACCATAGGGCCAAATCACAGTCCGTAATACACAACGAATCACCCTTTCATGCTATAGCTTTTGCTGTTGCTGCAAACATTTTTCAATTCAAGCGGTTCTATCCCAAAATTATTTCCATATATTTACCGACTTTGTGTTCCGTATCAGTTAGGCACTTAGTGGTTACCCACACCTTGTTGCTCTTTTTCGTTCCTTCTTCGGCTGTTTGGTCCGGGCTTTATATATATATATATATATATATATATATATATATATATATACACACACAAATATCCATCTTTACACATTTATATGTATGTATCTCTATGTTAAAGCCCTTTGCCTGTTTTTTTTCTGAACAACTGAGTCCTCATTTATTTGAGCCCCTATATTTTTTTTGTGCAATATTTTTTTTTTAATAATTTTTATTAGATAGTGTTATTATGAGTGTAAGTGTAGTTTGTACGACATTTTTTATGTGTTTTGTAACACTTTTTGTTTAGAAAAACAGTTAACCAGAGCTCTGAGGTGCAGCTAACCTGATGGGTGTTAACTTCAATTGCACTCAAGCGATCATGTTTATTTTCAATTTGTAATACAAGCAAAAAACCTGATGCATGCAAACAGCTGCGATAAACCCCTTTCTGTTTGCATGCAACTGTTAGCATGCCACTCTTAATCTAGACCTGTTTCGGTGACGTTTTGTTATATGATTTAGTTCCAATACGACAATCGGCTATTGTTTGCATTCTGATTTTTTTTGTAAAAAAAGCATGTAAGTAGTTTAGTAACATCTGATAAACTAGATTTGAATTGACCCCAATATTGACCCCAATATTGGTAATTCATTGATGAAGCAGTGGAGTATTGTTTAATGTTATTGACAAATAGAGAATGGCAATACTTTTGTTGATAAGTAACAACTTTTTTAAATTGATAAGAGCAGGTATGATTAAGTAGTCTTAAGGTGTCTCAGAGTTGATGAGTATCTCTGCTGTGCAGCATGGAGTTAGAGGAACCAGAAAAATCATGGAACATAAAGATTAATGATTGATGCTGTTGACCTATAATTAAATATGATTGGTTTGCAATATTAGAATTAAAATATGAGTATCACTAGAGTTAGAGGTATTATAAGAAAGTTTTATGAAGAGTGGAGTTGTCCATAAAATGAGTGATAGTAAATAAGTGTTTTTTGTGGGTTGCTGTTCTATTTATAGATAATACAACTTAACTGGTGGTGCAATGAAAATTGGTTGTTAAAGGTTTATAGCACATTAAGGACCTGGTGTTTTGGAGGTTAATGGTGCATGGTGGGCTCACAGTTTGAGGTTAATTTTTGTTAGGGGCAACAAAAATCATATGCCATATCAGAATTAGGTACCCTGAAGATAATATATGCCATCAGCATGGGCACATTAAGCCTCAGGAAAACAGCATTTTTCCTTTGCTTATGATTTATACTAGCTTTTGCCACATCTGATCTTATACCAGACCAATACCCATTGAATCCTTTTTAATGCAAATGAAAGGGACATGAAACACACATACCTATATTACGAGTTTTGCGGTAAGAGGGGTGCGGTGCTAACGCTTAGTTTATGCTCACCGCTCACCTACAAACAACGCTGGTATTACAGGTTTTTTTAAACCCGGCGTTAGCCGCAAAAAAAGTTAAAATTTAGCTCCACATCTCACCTCAATACCAGCGCTGCTTACGGTAGCGGTGAGCTGGCTAAACGTGCTTGTGCACCATTTCCCCATAGGAATCAATGGGGCAGTTTCAGCTGAAAAAAAATCTAACACTTGCAAAAAAGCAGCATTCAGCTCCTAACGCAGCCCCACTGATTCCTATGGGGAAAATACATTTATGTCTACAACTAACACCCTAACATGAACCCGAGTCTAAACACCCCTAATCTTACACTTATTAACCCCTAATCTGCTGCCCCCAACATCGCTGCCACCTACATTATATTTATTAACCCCTACTCTGCCGCCCCCAATGTTGTCGCAACCTACCTACAATTATTAACCCCTAATCTGCCGCCGCCAACGTCGCCGCCACTATAATAAAGTTATGAACCCCTAAATCTAAGTCTAACCCTAAACCTAACCCCCCCTAACTTAAATATAATTTAAATAAATCGAAATAAAATAACTACAAATAACTAAATTATTTCTATTTAAAACTAAATACTTACCTATAAAATAAACCCTAAGCTAGCTACAATATAACTCATAATTACATTGTAGCTATTTTAGGATTTATTTTTATTTTACAGGCAAGTTTGTATTTGTTTTAACTAGGTACAATAGTTATTAAATAGTCATTAACTATTTAATAACTACCTAGCTAAAATAAGTACAAATTTACCTGTAAAATAAACCCTAACCTAAGTTACAATAACACCTAACACTACACTATAAATAAATAAATTACCTAAATTAAACTAAACTAATTACAATTAAATTATATAAACTAAAGTACAAAAAAAAAACAACACTAAATTACAAAAAATAATAAAATAATTACAAGAATTTTAAACTAATTACACCTACTCTAATCCCCCTAATAAAATAAAAAAGCCCCCCAAAATTAAAAAAAGCCCTACCATATACTAAATTACAAATAGCCCTTAAAAGGGCCTTTTGCGGGGCATTGCCCCAAAGTAATCAGCTCTTTTACCTGTAAATTTTTTTTACAATACCCCCCAACATTAAAACCCACCACCCACACACCCAACCCTACTCTAAAACCCACCCAACTCCCCCTTAATAAAACCTAACACTACCTCCTTGAAGATCACCCTATCTTGAGACGTCTTCACCGCACCGGGCAGAAGTGGACCTCCAGACGGCCAGAAGTCTTCATCCGATCCAGGCAGAAGAGGACCTCCAGAGGGGCAGAAGTCTTCCTCCAGGCGGCATCTTCAAGGGGGTAGTGTTAGGTTTTATTAAGGGGGGGTTGGGTGGGTTTTAGAGTAGGGTTGGGTGTGTGGGTGGTGGGTTTTAATGTTGGGGGGGTATTGTATTTTTGTTCACAGGTAGAAGAGCTGATTACTTTGGGGTAATGCCCGCAATTTGTAATTTAGTATAGGGTAGGGCTTTTTTTTATTTTGTAGGGCTTTTTTATTTTATTAGGGGGATTAGAGTAGGTGTAATTAGTTTAAAATTCTTGTAATTATTTTATTATTTTTTGTAATTTAGTGGGGGTTTTTTGTACTTTAGTTTATTTTATTTAATTGTAATTAGTTTAGTTTAATTTAGGTAATTAATTTATTTATAGTGTAGTGTTAGGTGTAATTGTAACTTAGGTTAGGGTTTATTTTACAGGTAAATTTGTACTTATTTTAGCTAGGTAGTTATTAAATAGTTAATAACTATTTAATAACTATTGTACCTAGTTAAAATAAATACAAACTTGCCTGTAAAATAAAAATAAATCCTAAAATAGCTACAATGTAATTATTAGTTATATTGTAGCTAGCTTAGGGTTTATTTTATAGGTAAGTATTTAGTTTTAAATAGGACTAATTTAGTTCATTGTAGCTATTTTATTTCGATTTATTTAAATTATATTTAAGTTAGGGGGGTTAGATTTAGGGTTAGACTTAGATTTAGGGGTTAATACATTTAATATAGTGGTGGCGACCATGTGGGCGGCAGATTAGGGGTTAATAATTGTAGGTAGGTGTCGGCGATGTTAGGGACGGCAGATTAGGGGTTAATAAAATTTAACTAGTGTTTGCGAGGCGGGAGTGCAGAGGTTTAGGGGTTAATATATTTATTACAGTAGCGGCAATGAATGTATTTAAGTGTTTTGCGATGTGCGGGGGGGCCTCGGTTTAGGAGTTAGTGTACTTTTTAGCACTTTAGTTAAGAGTTTTATGTTACGGCGTTAGCCCATACAACTCTTAACTACTGACTTTTAAATGCGGTAGGAGTCTTGACAGGAGAGGGTGTACCGCTCACTTTTTCCAAAACTCATAATACCGGTGTTAGGAAAATCCCATTAAAAAGATATGATACGCAATTGACGTAAGGGGATTTGCGGTATGCTCGAGTCGCGGAAAAAAAGTGAGCGGTGCACCTCTACCTGCCAGACTCGTAATACCAGCGGGCGTTAAAAAGCAGCGTTGGGACCTCTCAACGCTGCTTTTTAAGGCTAACGCAAGACTCGTAATCTAGCAGACAGTTTTTCTTTAATCAATCAAATAGACCCTATTTCTTAAACAACTTTCAAATTTACTTCTTTTACCAAATGTGATTCACTCTCTTGGCATCCTTTTTTAAAGGAGCAGCAATGGACTAATAGGAGTTAGCTGAACACATAAGGTGAGCCAATTGCAAGATGAATTGATGTGCAGCCACCAAACAGCATCTAGCTCACTACTGCATTGCTGCTCTTTAGTCTAACTAGATATGCTTTACAATAAAGAAAACTAAGAGGCCTATTTATCAAGTCGTCAACCACAAATACGCCGGAATTCTGCAGCGTAATTGTGGCGAGCTTGATTCGACCTAGTTATCAAAGCCTACAGACCGGCAAAAGTTGATATTTGTGAAGTAACATACTCAATCGGACACAGATCGATGCTTACGCCATTACAGATGTTCCGAATGCAAAAGGTGTCAGATAGTGCCGAATTTGTATTCAGAACATCTGTTTGTTTGTTTTTTTATATATTTATTTATAAACCAACAGTGTAAGAAAATTAGACATGTTACACTTACATTTTCCTTATACCACGCAGGCTGTCATCAGTACAAAAAAAAAAAGAATACAGTCAAAACAATATATGATGACAATATATGTCCATTTCGTCCTTCTTGGACTAAGAACAATGAATTAAATCACCTTCTTACACTGTTGAGGTATTTTAAATTAAATAAAACAACCAAAATATACAAATAGAGAAAAAAAAAAAAACACAAATTAGTTTCTCTCTCTCTCCCGACACCCCCACCCACATTCCACTCCCAGACCCCCCTCAACCCAGACGAGCCCATGCGCACATCCTCCTTGTATAATAATTATATTAGAAAGTTGTTTAAAATTGTATTCTCTATCTGAATCATGAAAGAACATTTTTGAGATTCATATCCCTTTAACCCCTTAATGACCACAGCACTTTTCCATTTTCTGTCCGTTTGGGACTAATGCTATTTTTACATTTTGCGGTGTTTGTGTTTAGCTGTAATTTTCTCTTACCCATTTACTGTTCCCACACATATTATATACCGTTTTTCTCGCCTATAAATGGACTTTCAAAATATACCATTATTTTCATCATATCTTATAATTTACTATAAAAAAAAAATAATTATGAGGAAAAAATGGAAAAAAACACACTTTTTCTAACTTCGACCCCAAAATCTGTTACACATCTACAACCACCAAAAAACACCCATGCTAAATAGTTTCTAAATTTTGCCCTGAGTTTAGAAATGCCCAATATTTATATGTTCTTTCCTTTTTTGCAAGTTATAGGGCAATAAGTACCACTTTGCTATTTCCAAACCACTTTTTTTCAAAATTAGCTCTAGTTACATTGGAACACCGGTATCTGTCAGGAATCCCTGAATATCCATTGACATGTTTATATTTTTATTTTAGAAGACATCCCAACGTATTGATCTAGGCCCATTTTGGTATATTTCATGCCACCATTTCACCGCCAAATGCAATCAAATTAAAAAAACGTTCACTTTTTCACAATCTTTTTCACAAACTTTAGGTTTCTCACTGAAATTATTTACAAACAACTTGTGCAATTATGGCATTATTGGTTGTAAATGCTTCTCTGGGATCCCCTTAGTTCAGAAATAGCAGACATATATGGCTTTAGCATTGCTTTTTGGTAATTAGAAGGCCGCTAAATGCCACTGCGCACCACATGTGTATTATGCTCAGCAGTGAAGGGGTTGATTAGGGAGTGTGTGTGGGATCTTCTAGGGTTAATTTTAGCTTTAGTGTAGTGTAGTAGACAACCCCAAGTATTGATCTAGGCCCATTTTGGTATATTTCATACCACCATTTCACCGCCAAATGTGTCAAAATTTAAAAAAAAAAGGTTAAATTTTTCACAATTTTAGGTTTCTTGCTGAAATTATTTACAAACAGCTTGTGCAATTATGGCACAAATGGCTGTAAATGCTTCTCTGGGATCCCCTTTGTTCAGAAATAGCAGATATATAGTGACTTTGGCGTTGCTTTTTGGTAATTAGAAGGCCGCTAAATGCCATTGTGCACCACACATGTATTATGCCCAACAGTGAAGGGGTTAATTAGGGATCTTGTAGGGAGCTTATAGGGTTAATTTTAGCTTTAGTGTAGTGTATTAGACAACCCAATGTATTGATCTAGGCCCATTTTGGTATATTTCATGCCACCATTTCACCGACAAATGCGATCAAATAAAAAAAATTGTTCACTTTCCCCCATCCCACAATTGTCCCTGCCATCTTAAAGGGACAGTAAACCTAAAATATAATGTTATATAATTCTGCACATAGTTCAGAATTATATAACATTATATTAGTGCTATCGTTATAAAACTTAATATTCCCTTTTAATTTTTTAAAACAACGGCTGTTTTACAGACCCGCTCTCTGTGCTCTTCTGAGCGGGTCTGTTTTTTTCACACAGCACATCGGGCCAGCTGTATAGTCACAGCCCGGCCCGACCGCACCATTATACATAGTGCAGCTCGCTCCTGCTCTGTCTGACAGCAGGAGCGAGCTGCACTGTGTATAATGGCGCAGTCGGGCCGGGTTTTGACTATACAGTTGGCCCGATGTGCTGTGTGAAAAAAACAGACCCGCTCAGAAGAGCACAGAGAGCGGGTCTGTAAAACAGCCGTTGTTTTAAAAAATGAAAAGGGAATATTATGTTTTATAACGATAGCACTAATATAATGTTATAGAATTCTGCACTATGTGCAGAATTATATAATATTATATTTAGGTTTACTGACACTTTAAGTACTGCCAGTATCCAGTTAACAATAAAAGATGTTGTTTTTTTTTAATTTTTGGTTTTTTTTTGTGTAGCTTCCCCCCACAGATGAACCCCTCACCCCCAGCCAGATCATTTATATCCTTTTTTATAATGTCTCCCCCCCTTTTCCCCACTTTTCACAAACACATTTTCTGTAGTGTAGCAGTTCCCACCCACTCCCGCCCCCCGTGCACGCACGCACAGCCGTGCGCGCCCCCGGTTACCCCACCCATGATCCCGCCCCCTCTGCATCACAAGAGCCATCGATGGCCGCCCACCTGCCTACCACGCTGGCTCCCACCCACCGATTGCGGCCATAGATGTCTGATGCAGAGGACGACAGAGTGGCTCTCTCTGCATCGGATGGCCAAGGAGGGTTATTGCAGGATGCCTCGATATCGAGGCATCACTGTAATAACCGGAAACGGCTGGAAGCGATCAGGATCGCTTCCACCACTTTCCAAGACCGACAACGTGCAGGGTACATCCTTGGTTATTAAGTGCATTTTTTTGGAGAACCTACCCTGCACGTCGTCGGTCGTTAAGGGGTTAGGTAGTAGCGGTCTTAAGACCACTGCTGCTTAACCTCTACACCACCTAAAATGTGGAGGAATTAAATCGGTATGAATGGCAGCCCCCCTCGCGTCCAATTGGCCGCCAGCGAGTAAAAGGCAACATAGCACAAGCCCTGTAGTGAATCATGTCCACCCAACCATTGGTAAATGGAGTCTTTTGTCTCAAACATTTTCAATACCTTTTCATAAATATAAAAGAATACAAGCAGATTGTAAAACTGATTCTATTTCACTTTGAACATGAAGGAAAATTTATCAAAAGAATAAATCTTGTTTTTTTTAAATTAAAAAAATTCTCTAGCATCGGTGCTTTTATTAGATGTGTCATGCATAAATAACGGCACAATAAGCATTTTTTAATATGCATTATTGATCCAGTGTAATATATGGATGAACATAATTTACTTAATTAACATACGGCTAGATTACGAGTTGCGTTATTTCACCACCCATAGCGCTGCCAGTTTCTGAAAAGCCTCCTTGTGCGTGAAAAATGGTGGCGATAAGCTCCATACCACACAAAATCTAAGGGCTGAGAACAATACGTGCTTGTGCACGTTTTGTTAGAAAAAAATAACACCTGCGATCGCAGAATAAAAAATCTCCGTAACACAACCCCTTTGATGTCTATGAGGAAAAAAAAGTTACATTTAAACCTAACACCCTAACTTAAACCCCTAGGCATCTACTTATCAAAGCGTCAACTGAAAATACGCCCAAATTCCGCGTCGTACTTGTCGCGAGATTGAATCGCCGTAGTTATCAAAGCCTTAAGATTGCAAGAAGTAGAAATTTGTGATGTAACATACGATCCGACGGTCTCAATTCGACGCAGATCGATGCGAATAGAAAACCACTGGAATTCTCACGTAATTCTGTGTATTCGCCGTGGTATTCGACACAATTTGAAGCTTTTCAAAAGTTATCAAAAAATGAACACTTACGCTCGCGTCTTATCCAACGCTGCATATCTAGTTTTCCATCCTTAGAGGTTGCGGATGCTATAGTAGTCAATGGGAATCAGAAAACTGAAATCTTATGTTCGATGTTGATATAGTGAAGCATATCACCTAATAAAACTCAATGTAAAGCATTATTAAATATGTATACCCTTAAAAAAGAATGCAAATATATTATTGATCTACATTTAATGCATTATTAGATATAGGGATAAAAAAAAGTGCTTTGGATGGATTATGCTCCAACGTTGTCTCTCTTTAAAAATAAGGGATTACATATTTTGTGCACAGCTTTGCACCTAACTTGTCGCAATAATAGATATACAGAGACAACAAAAGAACTACATAACAGGCTCAATTAACAGCTAGCTCCCACTATTGTAAATTAAACATTTTATTTCCTATCCCTTTCAAATAGCGATAGATTTGAAATAAATACATATGATACTCTGATTACATTATATTTGCAACTTATATGTGTGTGTATATACATACTAAAATATGTATTTACAATTTTAAAAATAACTCTAATTCCCTCTCCATTTTGCTAAGAATATGTCGCTGCTTGCTATCTTTAAAAGTCGATTTAAACAAAAAAAATTACAATATCTATATACAATAATGTGCTGACAAGAAATGTGCTATGTTCGTGGACTGTACTGAAATGATATAAATAAAGTTGGGAAAAGCCTGAATAGCTGCGATATCGATGACTGTTAGTTAACACCGGTCCGATCCTCTTCGCACCATACTTGACGCGCGTGTTTTTGATGTTTTTTTTTATAATTATGGAGAGCATATTGAGATCCTCGGCTGCTATGTGTAGCGAAGTTTGGCGAGCGTATTGACGCCCGTGAATGCACCATAGTTGAAGCTTTGATAAGTAGATGCCCTAGTCTAAACACCTCTAATCTGCTGCCCCCGACATCGTAGACATCGAAATAAAGTTATTAACCACTTATCTGCTGCTCCCCGACATCGCCGCCACTATAATAAAGCTATTAACCCCTATTCCCCTGCACCCCGACATCGCCGCCACTATAATAAAGCTATTAATCCCTAATCTGCCGCTCCTGACATCGCCGCTACTAATTAAAGTTATTAAACCCTATTCCGCCGTTTTCCGACATTGCCGCCTCTAATAAAAGTTATTAAACCATAACTTATGGCCTCCCACATCACCGCCACTAAACATATTAACCCCTAAACCACCAGCCCCCCACATCGCAAAAAACTAAATTAAACTATTAACCCCTAAACCTAACAACCCCCTTACTTTATATTAAAATTACAATATCCCTATCTTAAAATAAATAAAAACTTAACTGTGAAATTAAAAAAAAACTAAGTTTAAACTAACAATTAACCTAACATAACTATTATACTAAACTATTATACTTAAATTAAAATAACTGCCAATTAAAAAAACTAAATTACACATTAAAAAAAAACTAACACTACTAAAAAAAATTAAAGGGACAGTTCTCCCCAAAATTTTCTCCCCTTTAAATTGTTCCCAATGATTCATTTTACCTGCTGGAGTGTTTTAAATTGTTTACAAGTAGCTCCTTTACCCCTATTTTAGCATTTGAAATAGCTGATTTAGCCTGTGGTAGCCCAACCTACTGTGATAGATTCTATACTGGAGTATATTCTATTGAATAGCCTAAGTAAACACAGCCAACAGAAGAGATTACACTCTCAGTGAGGGGCATGGTAGTTAAGTAATAAAATAATTTTCCATTGTTCTCTCTATGTATTGAGCTTTACTTTTACAGACAAATGTAAGATAAGGAAGCAAGTCTGTGTACATAAAAGTGATAACATAATGAGATCTGATATTACCTGAAGCTCAACCCATCGTAATAGGCTGTGGTTTAAAAGCACAAAACCAGCTATTTTATATACACAAATAATCCGAAAAATGCAATTTCTCATAAATGTTATACTCTACAGCTAGTATAACAAGTCATTGAAAATACATTTATATAAAAACAATTTTACAGTGTACTGTCCCTTTAAGTCTAGAATTGCAAAAAATAAAAAATACTAAATTATGAAAAATTACAAACACTAAATTATGAAAAATAACAAATGAAATTATCAAAAATAAAAACAATTACACCTAATCTAATACCCGATAAAAACAATAAAGCCCCCCCCAAATAAAAACACCCGCTAGCCTACAATAAACTACCAATAGACAAATATTTTTAGTAGTGTTATTTTTTTAATGTGTAAGTTAGTTTTTTTAATTAGTAGTTATTTTAATTTCACAGGTAAGTTTTTATTTATTTTAAGATAGGAATATTGTAATTTTAATTTAAAGTTAGGGGGTGATAGGTTTAGGGGTTAATAGTTTAATTTATTAGTGGTGATGTGGGGGGGCTGGCGGTTTAGGGGTTAATAGGTTTATTTAGTAGTTGTGATGTGGGGGTCTAGGGGTTAATAGGTTTAGTTAGTGGTGTCAGGAAGCGGTGGAATAGGGGTTATTAAATTAACTATTATAGTGGCAGGGAAGTGGGCGGACGGCAGATTAGGGGTTAATAAATTTTAAATAGTGTTTGAAATGTGGGAGGGCCTTGGTTTAGGGGTTAATAGGTAGTTTATGGGTGTTAGTGTACTTTGTAACACTTTAGTTATGAGTTTTGTGAAACATTTTTGTGGCGCAAAATCCATAACTACTGTTGTCAGATGGCGGAATAGATCGTGTCGGTATAGACTGCAATGCAAGCATTTTAGCTTCACTGCACAACCTGTAATACCGGCGCTATGGAAATCCCACACAAAAACTTCATTTTTTGGAGTGCAGGATTGACGTTGCATTACAGGCTATAATGCTTGCGGTACAGCTATACCGACACGACTCGTAATGGCTGCGTTACTGTTTTTACTATGAAATTGCCATTTTTTCAGCGTTAAAACCGTAACACAAAACTCGTAATCTGGTCGATAATCATCTACGTATTTAATTTATATGAAAACACATTCATGAATTAAAATTGAAAGGTATCATATTTAAATGTTATTAAATCAACAGACTATATTAATTCAGTCATCATGTCTTTGTGAGAATAAGCTTGAGTTATAGACCAATTTAACATTTGATGGTATAATGAGTTTACAATAATAGCATAATAATGTCACTGCTGGTAATGCTTATTCTGCATTTTCTTTATGGATGGACCCTAAATGTTGTATTTAAAATTTTCATAAGCAGAAATTCAATTCGCAAACTATGAACAATGGAGTAATTTGTTGTACTGTTTAGTACTTTTATGACAAGTTAATTATACAAATATTTTTTTATCTTGTATTTTTTTGTCAGAGTGAGGTGGAAATCAAATATTACTGGAAAAGATTAAGCAAACTGACAGTTCTGATATGAAATTAATACATAGAGATTAAAATATAAAATGTAAGCAAGAAATTAATCAGTACACTAAGCACTTTTGGTGGAAAAAAATATGAAACAGCTGAGGTATTCAAGTTTTTATAATCTCTACTTATCAAGGAATACACACCATGAATTTGATTATTCTGTTTTAACTATTTTCCCACTCTTACAATTTCTGTATGCGTTTGATTTATATATATACAATATATATATATATATATATATATATATATATATATATATATATATATATATATATATATATATATATATATATATATATACAGTATATATATAATACATCGGAAGGCACAGGAAGTCACTGAGTATTTTCACTGAAAAAAAATTAACTTTTATTAATCACATTTAAGAAGTCCTCTTATTATCTGGGTCCTTAACCTACAGCTAATCATGGTAGGTTCCAATCAAACATTCTGAAATGCAAACAAGGATGTCACAGCTGTGTCTAATCTTGCCTAGAAAAATACAAAACACAGAGATAAACTGCTCTTTAACACTGAAATGAGTACACATGCCATGCACTGGCGAAACATTCAGCTCTGGTTGCTTCCCTAACACTCTCAGAAAAGCTTAACGACTTACTATAATTTATCTTCATTCAATACCGGTAACATATAGCTCACTGACTGCCAGTAACACGCAAGGATGTTAGCTTCCTATAATTGTTTTCCTTTTGTGATTGCCAGTAACAGATAATGCACTATTTCAGTCCTTTATGCCAGTAACACACAAACACAAACTAATGTAATAAACTATTTGATGCCAATGAGAGGCTCAGAAATTATGTTTTACCTCCTTTGTACCAGTAACACAATAAACAATCATTTAAACCCCAGTGTGCAGGGCCGTTTTTAGGGGCGGGCCGCGGGCGAGGCGGGCAATTGCCCAGGGCACTATTGCTACACCCCCAGCATAAGGAAAGCCCATCAATTTTTTATTATGTTATATTTTTTGTGTGCACAGTTTAATTTTCAGTGTACACTGCCTGCTGAAAGCCCAAATAGTTGCATTTTCTTTCATTATTATATATATTTTTTTAAATGTGCGCTAGATAGCCTACGGTTGTGCATAAAGCAACCAGTGCACTCTCCTACATAGTACTTGTCATAACTAACCAAGATGACAATGCAAGGAATCATGGAAGTTGCAGTTCTGGTGTCCTCTTGTACTACAGCTCCTATTTATACATAGCAACAGGTATTATGTATCAGCTAGGAGCTGTGAGAGGCAAACATGGGCAAAATTACCACTCAGTGCTGGAAATAATGGACATTTAGAATGCGTCAGCAACCTCACCAAAGCAGAGTTCCCTAAACGGATAACTTATAAAACTGCTAGCAGGGTTAAAAACAAGTGTGCTCATTAACTGGGAAACTTGCATACCCGTATAGCCTAAATTGTAATGCACACTATCTTTTTTACAGCCATGGTCTCTCATACTGCTTTTCTTTTGGAGCAGGATATTTGTGTAATACCTTGTGAGAGCCTGATGCTGTATAAAGATAGGAGTAGGGCAGCAGATTTCTTTTAATTAGCTGCATGTTTAGGAGCATGTGTACTGGCTGTCTTTTCAAGTTTAGCAGCCCAACTAGTGCAACAGGTAGGTAAGGGGAGAGCGCAAAATAAAAGTTAAAGTTCTCACAAATCTATAATTCACACATCTGACGAGATGTCAACAGTGTGAGAGTGAGCTGTCGTTATATATATGTGTGTGTTGTTTGTGATTTGCGATCACATTAACTTCGATGTTGACGGTTTGTTTTACAGACAACAGCACACAATTTGCAGGCTACTTAGAGGCTGTAGCTTTGTCATTCATTTGAGGGGGAAAACACTGCAATTGCAGAGAGCTATAACACACACAGTTTAACCCCTTGGCTGCAAGAGAGGGCTGCAATGTATTCCAAAGCAGTCTGTAGCCTTTTGACAGCCATGGGGTTAAATTGTGCTCCAAAGGTTATGCTGTCCTAAAAACTCTGCATATGTAAGGAGGTTCTGTGGATGGGCTGGTATTATTGATTTACAGTCCTTAGTAATGATGTCTGCAGTATTTTCACATTCCTAACTATTAAAGGTTAGTGATGTCGCGAATAGTTCGCTGGAGAACAGTTCCCGGCGAACATAGCTTGTTCGCGTTCGCAGTGGCGGGCGAACATATGCGATGTTCGATCTGCCCCTATTCGTCATCATTGAGTAAACTTTGACCCTGTATCTCATAGTCTGCAGACACATTCCAGCCAATCAGCAGCAGACACTCCCTCCCAGACCCTCCCAGCTCCTGGGCAGCAGCCATTCTGATCCTGCATTCTTAGTGAGAGAAGGGATAGTGTAGCTGCTGCTGATTTTATAGGGAAATTGATAGCTGGGCTAGTGTATTCAGTGTCCACTACAGTCCTGAAGGACTCATCTGATCTCTGCTGTAAGGACAGCACCCCAAAAAGCCCTTTTTAGGGCTACATCAGTGGGGTTTTTTTTCTTTGTAATCTAATAGCAGTTGCCTGCCTGCCACTGCCAGCCTGTGTGTCAGGCTCACAGCATATACTGTGCCTACTTGCTCAGTACCACCACTCATATCTGGTGTAACATTAGTGTAAATTTAAAAAAAAAAAAAAACTTTTACATCAGTCTGCTAGTGTAATCTAATTTCAGTAGCCAGGCCAGCCTGCCACTGCCAGCCTGTATGTCAGGCTCAGCTCACAGCATATACTGTGCCTACTTGCTCAGTGCCAACACTCATATCTGGTGTAACATTAGTGTAAATTTAAATAAAAAAAACGTTTACATCAGTCTGCTAGTGTAATCTAATTTCAGTTGCCAGGCCAGCCTGCCACTTCCAGCCTGTGTGTCAGGCTCACAGCATATACTGTGCCTACTTGCTCAGTGCCACCATTCATATCTGGTGTAACATTAGTGTAAATTTAAATAAAAAAAACTTTTACATCAATCTGCTAGTGTAATCTAATTTCAGTTTCCAGGCCAGCCTGCCACTGACAGCCTGTGTGTCAGGCTCACAGCATATACTGTGCCTACTTGCTCAGTGCCACCACTCATATCTGGTGTAACATTAGTGTAAATTTAAATAAAAAAAATGTTTACATCAGTCTGCTAGTGTAATCTAATTTCAGTTGCCAGGCCAGCCTACCACTTCCAGCCTGTGTGTCAGGCTCACAGCATATATTGTGCCTACTTGCTCAGTGCCACCATTCATATCTGGTGTAACATTAGTGTAAATTTAAATAAAAAAAAACTTTTTACATCAGTCTGCTAGTGTAATCTAATTTCAGTTGCCAGGCTATCCTGCCACTGCCAGCCTGTGTGTCAGGCTCACAGCATATACTGTGCCTACTCGCTCAGTGCCACCACTCATATCTGGTGTAACAGTAGTGTAAATTAAAAAAAAAAAAACTTTTACATCAGTCTGCTAGTGTAATCTAATTTCAGTTGCCAGGCCAGCCTGCCACTGCCAGCCTGTGTGTCAGGCTCACAGCATATATTGTGCCTACTCGCTCAGTGCCACCACTCATATCTGGTGTAACATTAGTGTAAATTTAAAAAAAAAAAACTTTTACATCAGTCTGCTAGTGTAATCTAATTTCAGTTGCCAGGCCAGCCTGCCACTGCCAGCCTGTGTGTCAGGCTCACGGCATATATTGTGCCTACTTGCTCAGTGCCACCACTCATATCTGGTGTAACATTAGTGTAAATTAAAAAAACAAAAACTTTTACATCAGTCTGCTAGTGTAATCTAATTTCAGTTGTCAGGCCAGCCTGCCACTGCCAGCCTGTGTGTCAAGCTCACAGCATATACTGTGCCTACTCGCTCAGTGCCACAACTCATATCTGGTGTAACAGTAGTGTAAATTTAAAAAAAAACATCTTTTACATCAGTCTGCTAGTGTAATCTAATTTCAGTTGCCAGGCCAGCCTGCCACTGCCAGCCTAGTGTGTCAGGCTCACAGCATATACTGTGCCTACTCGCTCAGTGCCACCACTCATATCAGGTGTAACATTAGTGTAAATTTAAAAAAAAAAAAAACTTTTACATCAGTCTGCTAGTGTAATCTAATTTCATTTGCCAGGCCAGCCTGCCACTGCCACTGCCAGCCTGTGTGTCAGGCTCACAGCATATACTGTGCCTACTTGCTCAGTGCCACCACTCATATTAGCTTGTTTAATAGTGTAAATGTACATTTAAAAATAAAAAAACTATTTTGACTGTGAAACATCAGTCTGATTTTTTGTGTCAGGCTCACAGCGTATACTGTGCCCACTGGTCCAGTGCCAACACTCATATTATCTTGTTTTATAGTAGTGTAAGTGTACATTTTAAAAATAAAAAACTATTTTGACTGTGAAACATAAGTCTCCTTTTTTGTGTCAGGCTCACAGCGTATACTGTGCCCACTTGCCCAGTGTCACCACTCATATTATCTTGTTTAATAGTAGTGTCAGTGTACATTTAAAAAAAAAAAAATTGACTGTGAAACATCAGTCTGGTTTTTTGTGTCAGGCTCACAGCGTATACTGTGCCCACTCACAGTAGCTTGCACACATAGTAGCACTAATTGAAAAAAAAAATGACAGGCAGAGGCAGGCCAACCAGCAGGGGCCATCGTGGTTGTGGTGCTGTGATTCCCTTTGGCCATAGAATAATGCCCAGTGTTAGGCCACGTACCATGAACACGAAAAGTTCTGATGAAATAGTTGACTTTATAACACAGGACACCCAATCTTCTACAGCTTCCGCTCGTAACCTTGATGCACCATCCTCCTCCTCTAGCTTAGCTTCGGGCACCTCTCAACTTACCACTCGCCCACCTACTGCCACCACCGACACTAGCACCACAGCCGCCTCACTTGAAACAACCTGCCAGTGAGGCGCTTGATTTGCGACAGCCCGACACGTTGGAATTCAACACTCCTAATGTTCGACCACCTGCTCCATCAAGAAAAAGCCGTTAACGAGTATTTGTATGACCAGGGTGCTAGGACAGCCTCTGGGGAGCTGGGGATTTTTTTGCCACGTTACTGGACGCTCATGCGCAATGCCTGTAGGCTCATGCGTCCTTTTGAGGAGGTGACAAACCTAGTCAGTCGCACCGAAGGCACCATCCGCAACATCATACCATTTGTTTTCTTCCTGGAGCGTGCCCTGCAAAGAGTGCTGGATCAGGCCGTATGATGAGCATGAAGAGGAAGAGTTGTGGTCTCCATCACCACCAGAAACAGCCTTATCAGCATCACTTGCTGGACCAGCGGCAACGCAGCAAGAGGATTGTGAGGAAGAGGAGTCAGAGGAGGAATGTGGCTTTGAGGAGGAGGAGGAAGACCAAGCACAACAGGCATCCCAGGGTGCTTGTTGTTGTCACCTATCTGGTACCCGTGGTGTTGTACGTGGCTGGGGGGAAGAAGATACCTTCAGTGAGATCAGTGAGGACTAGGAACGGGACATGATTAGCTCGGCATCCAACCTTGTGCAAATGGGGTCTTTCATGCTGTCGTGCCTGTTGAGGGACACTCGTATAAAAAAGCTGAAGGAGAACAAACTGTACTGTTTGTCCACGCTACTAGACCCCCGGTATAAGCATAAAGTGAATGAAATGTTACCGAATTCCAGCAAGTCGGAAAGGATGGAGCAGTTCAAAAATAAATTAAAAAGTATGCTTTACACAGCGTATAAGGGTGATGTCACATCACAAGGGGAATCTAACAGGGGAAGAGATGAAAGTAATACTCCTCCTCCCACGACCATGCCGGCAAGGACAGGACGCTTTCCAGATGTTTTGTTGATGGAGGACATGCAGACCTTTTTAACTCCTATGCATCACCACAGCCCTTCGGGATCCAGCTTCAGAGAACGACTCAACCGACAGGCAGCAGACTACCTCGCATTAACTGCAGATCTCGAGACTCTGAGGAGCGATGAACCCCTTGACTACTGGATGTGCAGGCTTGACCTGTGGCCTGAGCTATCCCAATTTGCAATCGAACCTCTGGCCTGCCCCGCTTCAAGTGTCCTGTCAGATAGGACCTTCAGTGCAGCAGGAGGTATTGTCACTGAGAAGAGAAGTCGCCTAAGTCAAAAAAGTCTTGATTATCTCACCTTTATTAAAATGAATGAGGGATGGATCCCGAAGGGACTGAAATTGGGTGATACATTCGAGTAAAAAAGGCCTGATGAGATGAGCTGTCTTGGGCTAAAAATGGTCCACACGCTGCTGTATTTTATCTTCGAATGCCGGATGACTTGCGTGACTTATCCGCCAACAACTAGGGTTCAAGCCGCAATGTTTTAGGGCACTTTCTAACTGTCAAACAAACATTAATTTTTCTGGCCGCTGCTACAGCAGCGGCTGCAACAATACCTAATTTTTCAGGCATGTGTACATGCCTAATTTTTCTGGCCTCTGGTGCTGCACTGTGGCTTTAAAACCAAAACCAAAAAAAGACACATAACAGGGATTACACTGCTAAGAATAGTACTACTTAACACACCACTCATATCTCGTGGCACAGTAGATTGCACGCGCAGTGACCCAAATTTGAAGTAGGAGGACCGACCAAGCATCTTTTTCCATCTCCCGGTTCCTAAAAATTATCTCCGGGTTCCTAAAAACGATGCCATACCTGTACTTGATTGTGCAAAAGGAAGTCATGGCATATGGGGTCTTTCATGTTGTCGTGCCTGTTGAGGGTCGGGGACCCTCGTATAAAAAGGCTGAAGGAGAACGACCTGTACTGGGTCTCCAAGCATCTTTTTCCATCTCCCGGTTCCTAAAATCCATGCCATATACACGTCCCCTGATAGGGACGTAACAGGGGTTAAACTGATAAGAATAGTACTAATAGGTGCTCTGACAAAATGCAGAAGGACATTTGGCAGACGGATATCTGGCAGACGGACATTTGGCCAACAGGCAGAAAGCTAAAGAATGTTCCGATTTCGGACGAGGGCAGATACACAGAGTGCTCTGTTCTAATCAGAGCCTCGGGCGCCGCAACTGCCTCTGGGAACCTTACCATGGGTCCCAGACCGCCCGTCTTGTAATTCTCTGTCTGGGAAATTATCTATCTATCAAATCTATCTATTTATCTATCAAATCTATCTATCATTGTATCTATCATCAAATGTATCTATTGCATCTATTGATCTATGGGGAGTTTGCGGTTGTGCAAATGGACTGTTTGCGGTTGTTTGCAGTGCGTTAAACGAGGAGTTTGGTCTGTCACTGTGAAGCGGGCATAACCCTTACACTACATGAACGATACATAATCATACCTGATGTTTTAAAGCACGTTATTCCAAACAATTTAGAATTTTAGGTGATTTATGCCCTTTATGGATTAAAAACAGACTCTGCATCAACTCTGTAATTTTCCATGGGAGTTTTGCCATGGATCCCCCTCCGGCATGCCACAGTCCAGGTGTTAGTCCCCTTGAAACAACTTTTCCATCACTTTTGTGGCCAGAAAGAGTCCCTGTGGGTTTTAAAATTCGCCTGCCCATTGACGTCAATGGCGGTTCACCTGGTTCGCGAACTTTTGCGGAAGTTCGTGTTCGCTGTTGGCGAACGCAAAATTTTAGGTTCGCGACATCACTATTGAAGGTTGTTTCCTCATCAAGTTTAAAAATAACAGATGAAATAAACTAAGATGTGTAAAATAAATAATAAAAATAAATAAATCACACACACACATATATATATACAGTATCTCACAAAAGTGAGTACACCCCTCACACTTTTGTAAATATTTTATTTTATCTTTTTCATGTAACAACACTGAAGAAATGACACTTTGCTACAATGTAAAGTAGTGAGTGTACAGCCTGTATAACAGTGTCAATTTGCTGTCCCCTCAAACTAACTCAACACAAAGCCATTAATGTCTAAACTGTTGTCAACAAAAGTGAGTACACCCCTAAGTGGAAATGTCCAAATTGGGCCCAAAGTGTCAATATTTTGTGTGGCCACAATTATTTTCCAGCACTGCCTTAACCCTCTTGGGAATGGAGTTCACCAGAGCTTCACAGGTTGCCACTGGAGTCTTCTTCCACTCTGGATGTCCTAATCCCTCACCTTCCGTTTGAGGATGCCCCACAGATGCTCAATAGGATTTAGTTCTGGAGACATGCTTGGCCAGTCCATCACCTTTACCCTCAGCTTCTTTAGCAAGGCAATGGTCATCTTAAAGGTGTGTTTGGGGTTGTTATCATGTTGGAATACTGCCCTGCGGCTCAGTCTCCGAAGGGAGGGGTTCATGCTCTGCTGCAGTATGTCACAGTTCATGTTGGCTTTCATGGCTCCCTCAATGAACTGTAGCTCCCCAGTGCCAGCAGCACTCATGCAGGCCCAGACCATGACACTCCCACCACCATGCTTGACTGTAGGCAAGACACACTTGTCTTTGTACTCCTCACCTGGTTGCCACAACACACGCTTGACACCATCTGAACCAAATAAGTTTATCTTGGTCTCATCGGACCGCAGGACATGGTTCCAGTAATCCATGTCTTTAGTCTGCTTGTCTTCAGCAAACTGTTTGTGGGCTTTCTTGTGCATCATCTTTAGAAGAGGCTTCTTTCTGGGATGACAGCCATGCAGACCAATTTGATGCAGTGTCTGAGAACTGACATGCTGACCCCCACCCCTTCAACCTCTGCAGCAATGCTGGCAGCACTCATACGTATATTTGAGTGGAATCTGTCATGTGAAACCACTGCATGATCTTGCCCACCATGCTGCATCTCAGTTTCAAGGTCTTGGCAACCTTCTTATAGCCTAGGCCATCTTTATGTAGCAACAATTTTTTTTTTTAGATCCTCAGAGAGTTCTTTGTCATGAGGTGCCACGTTGAACTTCCAGTGACCAGTATATGAGAGTGTGAGAGCGATAACACCAAATTTAACACACCTGCTCCCCATTCACACCTGAGACCTTGTAACACTAAAGAGTCACATGACTCCGGGGAGGGAAAATGGCTAATTGGGCCCAATTTGGAAATTTCCACTTAGGGGTGTACTCACTTTTGTTGCCAACAGTTTAGACATTAATGGCTGTGTGTTGAGTTGTTTTAAGGGGACAGCAAATTTACTCTGTTATACAGGCTGTATGCTCACTACTTTACGTTGTAGCACAGTGTCATTTCTTTAGTGTTGTCACATGAAAAGATATAATAAAATATTTACAAAAATGTGAGGGGTGTACTCACTTTTGTGAGATACTATATATATATATATATATATATATATATATATATATATATATATATATATAGTGAAGTAGATGAAAGGAAGCACTCACTGGACTTCAGCAATATGTGAACCAAAGAAAGTCAGACTTTTCTTGGAGCTGGAAGAAAACCCAGGGGTGAAATGTGCGTAGCTGGAAAGCTGCGTTTGTTTGGGAATTACAAAGGCAGCTGTTATAAAGCAAGGGATGTTGTTCTGAGGAAACGGCAGTTGAAACTTTCCACACTTCTGAGCTGAGGAGACGAACACCCTGGAAGGCATACCCAGGAGGTGTTGATCCGCAAATAGTGGGGCTTCTCAGAAAGAGCTGCAAGTATTTACCGCAAAAGCAGACATTCAAGGATATAAAGTGTGTGTTTGCCATTGAATACTACAGCTATGACTACCCGTGCACAGGAATCAGTGTAGGTGCACAAGTAAGGGGTAGTAGCTAGCTTGCATTGTTTGTTCTGACGTACTCAGACTATCCATTGCACACCCACATAAGGGTAACTTTAACATTGGAATTGACCTTCCTTACCATAGTGCTGGAAATTGGAAATTATTTCTGTGACTTTAAACAGGAACTGTTAAACAATCCCTTTCAATTATTGAGGTTGAGAGCGCACTCATTTATTCTTTATTGTTTATTTTCTTTATCTTATTTATTTAAGTTTTCAATATGTTTGGGGATTCATAGTGCGCTATGAAAATAAATCACAGTATTTATGATCATTTGTGCCTTGTGTTTGCCCCAATAAATATAAGGTAAATAGAAAAGCGCCACAGGCGGTGACCCTTGTGCTTTATACGTGAGACCTCCTAGCTTGCCTCAAATGGAATGTCAATAGTTAAGAATGTGTATAAAGCGCCTGGCGGCTGGATTAAGATGGGTCTAGTATACTAACAAGACCACAGAGTAAAGAAGTCTTAAATATGCGTTGTTATATAAAATCACATAAAATCACCCAATATAGGGAATGGAATATAAAATTATAAGTTTATTACAGCTAATAATAACATAAGGAATATAAAACCAAACAAATAAAAGATCCGGATCTGATGAGTCTCCTAAAAAATCCTAAAAACACCAAAGAGGCTGTCCAATGGGTAAAATCCTGAATATACTTTAAAAGTCACACAGTCACAAAGTCTTGACCTCCAAATGTTAGGTAGCAGAGTTGGGGTGATGTAGGTGATGAAATGACCAGGCTGAAGGATGAACAGGCTGTCTCTATTGATTTTAACATGTAATGATTTATAAATTTTATTATGTCTCTTATCAGTCTTAAGTTTTTTAGAACACTACTATTTGGCCTATGCAACTCTGATATTGATATAATTTATTACTACATAATCTGGTTTTACAGCACACTTTATTATAGGTATGTGTATAAAGGATTAATTATGTCCATTTTTCCTATACACATCTAAGGGTTTCCTCTCAAATAAAAACTCCCCTCTTAGATTTGAATACTAATACCTCTATTCCCAATTAGAAGACTGAAACCTCCACTATCTATTCATTAAGTTTAGGTATCTTAGAATGATTAGGGGCTATGGCCCCACAATTTGACACCAACAGTTAGCCGTTTAAGTTTATTATCATCTACAGCCGAAACCGGAAGTGACGTTTTTGCACATCCGGTTTTGGCGAGTATAACTATTTCCAGCCGAAACCGGAAGTGACGTTTTTGCACATCCGGTTTGGCGATTCCAGAACTCCAATGCCTACACCTAGGACTCCAAGTCACAAACCATATAAGATATACCCTAAGGACTCCCCAATGCCTATACCTAGGACTCCAAGTCACAAACCATATAAGTTATACCCTAAGGGCTGCTATTATGCACATACAATGCTCCTAATGAGATGTATAGAATACGAAACCGGAAGTGACGCTTTTGACTTCCGGTTTGGCGATATAAGACATTCTTGACATAAACTCTGGTGTATCAACATAACTTGACATGGGATTATGTAACTTTCAAGTAAAATACCAGATATTAAACTATATTTATATATAGGCATAATCAGCTATATTAGGTATCTATTCCCCATGATACATTTCCGGTTTTGACGAAACCGGAAGTGATGTCATCGTACTTTTATTACAATTCAAAACATATCCTTAAATATAAGCCACAGCACAGAATAATTTAGGATATGGAATATATACTGTACAAACAAATTGAAGGAGATATGATAACTTTATTTATGAAAATATGATCATTCAAGGAAGATATTTTTGCCAGTACTATTAACTTAGCCACAATACAGCACAAACATGAAGTGGGAGGGGCCAAAAGGTAGCAGTTTTGGCGCCAAAATTCACTCTGTTTATTTGATTGCTTACCCTATATAAGGCCAATTGTGTCACACAATTGTATGTCTTGAAAAAGGCATCAGAGGGGCGGAAACGCGTCGATACTGGGTGAGCAATATTCTAATTATTGTTATTTGATTGATATGGAATACACTATGTTATTTTATTGTTTTTAGGACACCACAACAATAGGATTAACACTGGGACACTACATTAAACAGGACTTAAAGACACCACCACTATCAGGATCAATTTTGGAGGATTTGTTTTGCTATTTTTGTCTCATGTTTTGCTCACCTTTGGATAACACACCTTTTTGATTCACTTATACACTTTTTTATATATTTTTTCAATTTTTTTGTTTTTTATATATATATATACAGATGGCCACTTAATTTTTGATTGTCAATTTTTGTTTTCCATTTTTGTTTTTCATTTTTCCACGTTCACACATTTTTCACTATTTACAATTTTCTCCTTTTCATATCATCTTTGGTCATTTTATCACCTACATCACCCCAACTCTGCTACCTAACATTTGGAGGTCAAGACTTTGTGACTGTGTGACTTTTAAAGTATATTCAGGATTTTACCCATTGGACAGTCTCTTTTGTGTTTTTAGGATTTTTTAGGAGACTCATCAGATCCAGATCTTTTATTTGTTTGGTTTTATATTCCTTATGTTATTATTAGCTGTAATAAACTTATAATTTTATATTCCATTCCCTATATTGGGTGATTTTATGTGATTTTATATAACAACGCATATTTAAGACTTCTTTACTCTGTGGTCTTGTTAGTATACTAGACCCATCTTAACCCAGCCGCCAGGCGCTTTATACACATTCTTAACTATTGACAAAATTCTAAAATGTGCCCCCCCCCCAAGTTCTAAACTCTATAATCTGATATGTACAAGCTAAACAAAAATGCACAAAAAAAACAAATATCAATAGTTTAATTTTCAGACTCTATTAAGCACACCAACATCCTCATCATTTAGCCTAGGACAGGTGCAACAATTTTCAGAGCTCTTTAAAAAGATGCCTTGGCCCAGATGTTTCACAACTACATTTCCCTTAATACTCAGCCAGCCTGCTTTCAATAGTATATAAAACTCTTGAGTCCCTTCTTTATGGTGTGCAAAACTGGTTGCCATTGGTTACTCCTACCAAAAAGACATGCCATTCAGTACGGCATCTTTTTAAAGAGCTCTGAAAATTGTTGCACCTGTCCTAGGCTTAATGATGAGGATGTTGGTGTGCTTAATAGAGTCTGAAAATTAAACTATTGATATTTGTTTTTTTGTGCATTTTTGTTTAGCTTGTATATATCAGATTATAGAGTTTAGAACTTGGGGGGGGGCACATTTTAGAATTTTGCCCTGGGCGCCAAATTGCCTAGAAACGGCCCTGCCAGTGTGCCACTATTAGCAGTGTTGTAACCTTTTTTGTGCCAGTGCTACTAATACCAGAAATATATTATGCTATAAATTTAAGTATGTGTTGTTTTTTCTCTGCTTTCTGTGTTTTAAACTTCATAATACATGCATACTGTACAATATACAATGATCTAGTGCAGGGGTCAGCAACCTTGGCACTCCAGATGTTTTGGAACTACATGTCCCATGATGCTCAGACACTCTTTAGGCTGGCTGAGTATTAAGGGAAATGTAGTTGTGAAACATCTGGGCCAAGGTTGCTGACCCCTGATCTAGTGCATAAACAATTAACATAAACACTTTTTTTGGTGACAGTATTTGCAATGCAGAGAGGTACAGATGACCTTTAAACATTTAGGGGTCAATTTATCATTTGCCAGGCGGACATGATTCACTGTAGCTAATTATGTCCGCCCGACATTGATAAATGCCAACAGCATACGCTGTCTGCATTTAACAATGCACAAGCATTTCTTGTGAAATGCTTATGCAATGCTGCCCCCTGCACATTCAAAGCCAATTGGCTGCCAGCAGGGGTGTCAATAATCCTGATCGTATCGAATCAGGATGATTGCAGTTCGCCACCTAAAAGGCCTTGTGACTGCTGCTTCTTAACTTAAGTTTCCGGTGAGCCGGAAACTTCAGGCGTAGAAAGCAGCATCTGCTGCTTGTTAAATCTACCCCTTAGAATCAGTTTATAAGACCTAAACAAACTTAAAATATAGGTGTCTAGGTTATTTTTATGGATTTTAGTTGACAGGGGGTTGAAATACTGGCTGTCCAGTTAAATACTGGACATATTGCAACCTTAGACCCCACTATATTTGCCACAGTCATTGATTATGTTATAAAATAAATCTGCATGTGGGGGCGTGTCTTTGGGCAGCACCTGGAATGGTAGCAATATTGATAGCTCTGCGTGGATCACTGATAATTTGCCTATTACCAGTGAAATGAATGATCATCCAGCTATATCATCCTAATATACGGATTCTTCAGATCAATCTGATTAGGACAATATATTTTTATTGAATACTCCTCCTCTGCAAACCAATCCAGAGCATTGAGGCCTAAGGCAAGCTCTTCACTTAGAGGCTCTCAACAACCCCCCCCCCCCCGGTAATACTACAGACCGGGTGAGCAGTGCACGGAGACTGTAAATACAACTTTACACCTCTAGGCTCCCCAGCCTAGAGGTGACTCACTGCATACAGAACGTCAGAGTGAAAATTCAACTCCCTACGGAACAGAGGCTTCTCCTTGAGGCTAACATAGAATACTACAGGCCGGGTGAGCAGTGCACGGAGATGGTAAATACAACTTTACACCTCTAGGCTCCCCAGCCTAGAGGTGACTCACTGCATACAGAACGTCAGAGTGAAAATTCAACTCCCTACGGAACAGAGGTTTCTCCTTGAGGCTAACATAGAAGCTGAGAGGAATATAGCACCCAACTACCTCAATAACAGTTACAAACCTACCCCTTCCTCAGGTGATATGGTGAGACTGCATGGCATCCAGGCCGTGGCTAAGGGACCTCCTCTGTATGCACTTGAGGATGCGGCTTTGGTTAGTGTGCTGTCAGGCCCAGATCCGGATAAAGCAAATATATCACTGAAGGCTTACCTGATTTTACAGGCACTGGAGTCTGGCGCAGCTGCAGGCTCAGCCAATAGAACGAGAGCTCAATCCTATTGGCTGATTGGATCAGCCAATATGATGAAAGCTCAATCCTATTGGCTGATTGCAACAGCTTATATTTTTTTTTCACCTTTAATTCCTATTGGCTGATAGAAATCTTTCAGCCAATAGGAATGTAAAGGATGCCATCTTGGATGATGTCACTTAAAGGGAAACTTAATTTTACAGCGACTATCGTAAGAAGAGGATGCTCCGCGCCAGATGTCTTGAAGATGGACCTGCTCCGCGCCGGATGATGAAGATAGAAGATGCCGACTGGATGAAGACTTCTTGCCGTCTGGATGAGGACTTCGCTGGCTGGATGAAGATGGGAGAGGTCACCCGGATGAAGACTTCTTGCCGCCTGGATGATGACTTCGCCGGCAGGATGAGGATGGATGCCCGGACTTAAAAAACTGTAAGTGGCTCGTCGGTGGTTAGTGTTAGGTTTTTTTAAGGGTTTTTTGGGTGGGTTTTATCTTAGCTTAGGGTTTGGGTAGGTAAAAGAGATAAATGCCCTTTTAAGGGAAATGCCCATCCAAATGCCCTTTTCAGGGCAATGGTTAGCTTTGGTTTATTTAGATTTTTATTTGGGGGGGTTGGTTGGATGGTGGGTTTTACTGTTGGGGGTGTTTGTATATATTTTTTACAGGTAAAAGAGCTGATTTCTTTGGGGCAATGCACCACAAGAGGCCCTTTTTTTATTTATTGAGGAAAGTATACATACAGCAATCACAGTGATACAACATCAATTGTTATAATACATAGGTTGATCTAAGCAAACTAGTGTTGTTCAACATTACTTTCCTATCTTTATGGTATATATATATTTTTCTTTAAACCAAGCTTTAAAGGAACAGAAAGTCAACAATAAACCTGTTCACTCAGGCTTCATTAGACAAGCTCAAACTTGCTCGTACAAGTTGTGGCCATCCTTGTGTTAGAAATGTGATATTCTTTCCACGATTCATCTCAAGATTTAAAGACATTTTCAAACCGACCCTTTTAAGTGACCCAGCTGTCTTCTCACAAAAAGAGACTTACAACTTGACATCATCTAGTACTGGGTAAATAACTACACATAAGTTGTATTTTATAAATTAAGAGGGCAGGGACATGAATATATGGGGGAAAGCAGGTAAGGGGGGAAGGAAGGTATGGGATAGGGTAAGGAGGAGAGAGACTGAGCTCAAAAGCTGTTATTTAGCAGTGGAGAAATTTGTGTTAGGTGGTGTATTACTTCATTAAGTGATAACTAACGATTCTTCCCATAAGAATCTAATATCTAAGAAATTAATAGATGAGTTGTTTTTCATAAGGCCATGTTCTTCAAGACCTAGAAGTTCGGTAACTCTATCTAACCCCATAGTGTATGGTCGGATCAGGGGGGATTTCCAGTGCCTAGCTATCAGAAATGTACCTGCGTTTAAACCTATTTGTATGAGAATAAGACGTAATCTGCACTTTATTTTGGGAAGATCATTAATTAATGCCCATTCAGGCGATAGGATCTGGTCCTGTGTAAGGATTTTGCTAAAATGGGATTCAATAGAATGCTATAGTGGGGTGATCTTGGGGCCCAGCCACCAAATGTGAATCAAGGAACCATGTTCCCCACAACCTCTCCAACATAGCCGGGAGGCATCTGGGTAGATGGAGTGCAATCTTGCGGGGGTCATATACCACTGCATCAACAACTTATAATTTAAGTCTAAAATTTGCGGGGAGGTGGAGGATTTCCGCGTGTTGCGAAAAAATCTTGACCATCTAGCTCTATCTAATGTTGCTGCCATTTAATGGCGTATTGTGGTAGGGGAGTAGAATCTGCTGTTTGCAAAAGTTTCTGCACTAACGATAATAAGTGTAGAACTGGTTTGTTGTCCAAACAAAGTTTTTCAAAGGGGGTCATATTTCTTAATAAGTTGGATTTGTGTGGACTAGAGGATATGAAAGTTGTGCATGCTTTAACCAGCACAAAAGGCCCTTTTAAGAGCCATTGGCAGTTTAGTGTAGGCTAGGGTTTTTTTTATTTTTTGGGGGACTTTTTTATTTTGAAAGGGCTATTAGATTAGGAGAAATTCGCTTTTATTTTTGATAATCTTGTTTTTTTATTTTTTGTAATTTAGTGTTTATTTTATTTTTTTGTAATTTAGAAAATTGTATTTTAATAATTTAATTTATTTTATTTTATTTTATTGTAATGTTAATTTTTAGTGTAAGGCAGGTTAGGTTTTATTTTGCAGGTAACTTTGTATTTATTTTAGCTAGGTAGTTATTAAATAATTAATAACTATTTACTAACTAGCCTACCTGGTTAAAATAAATACAAACTTACCTGTGAAATAAAAATAAAACCTAAGGCTAGATTACGAGTTTTTCGGTAAGAGCTGCTTGGTACTAACTTGCACGTTATTGTCACCGCTCACTTCCCTACAGCGCTGGTATTACAGGTTTTACAAAAACCCGGCGTTAACAGGCAAGAAGTGTGCTCAATACCGCACTCCAATACGAGCGCTGCTGAAAGCCACGGTGAGCTGGTTTTATGTGCTCGTGCACGATTTCCCCATAGACATCAATGGGGAGAGCCGGCTGAAAACAAGTCTAACACCTGCAAAAAAGCAGCATTAAGCTCCGTAACGCAGCCCCATTGATTCCTATGGGGAAACTAAATATATGTTTACACCTAACACCCTAACATGAACCCCGAGTCTAAACACCCCTAATCTTACACCTATTAACCCCTAATCTGCCAGTCCCGACAATGCCGCCACTATAATAAACATATTAACCCCTAAACCGCCGCACTCCCGCATCACAAACACTAGTTAAATATTATTAATCCCTAACATTGCCGCCACCTACCTACATTTATTAACCCCTAATCTGCCGCTCCCAACGTCACCGCCACTATATTAAATTTATTAACCCCTAAACCTAAGTCTAACCCTAACCCTGACACCCCCTAAATTAAATATAATTAAAATAAATCTAAATAAAACCTACTATCATTACATAAATAATTCCTATTTAAAACTAAATACTTACCTATAAAATAAACCCTAAGCTAGCTACAATATAACTAATAGTTACATTGTAACTAGCTTAGGGTTTATTTTTATTTTACAGGTAAGTTTATATTTATTTTAACTAGGTAGATTAGTTATTAAATAGTTATTAACTGTTTACTAACTACCTAGCTAAAATAAATACAAATTTACCTGTAAAATAAAACCTAACCTGAGTTACACTAACACCTAACCTTACACTGCAATTAAATCAATTACCTAAATAAAATACAATTACCTAAATTAAATACAATTACCTAAATTACACAAAATAAAAAAAAGAAATTATCAGATATTTAAACTAATTACACCTAATCTAATAGCCCTATCAAAATAAAAAAGCCCCCCCCCCAAAATAAAAAACCCCTAGCCTAAACTAAACTACTAATAGCCCTTAAAAGGGCCTTTTGCGGGGCATTGCCCCAAAGAAATCAGCTCTTTTAACTGTAAAAAAAATACAAACAACCCCCCAACAGTAATACCCACCACCCACACAACCAACCCCCAAATAAAATCCTAACTAAAAAAACCTAAGCTCCCTATTGCCCTGAAAAGGGCATTTGGATGGGCATTGCCCTTAACCCCTTAATGACCACCGCACTTTTCCATTTTTTGTCCGTTTCTGACCAAGGCTATTTTTACATTTCTGCGGTGTTTGTGTTTAGCTGTAATTTTCCTCTTACTCATTTACTGTACCCACACATATTATATACCGTTTTTCTCGCCATTAAATGGAATTTCTAAAGATACCATTATTTTCATCATATCTTATAATTTACTATAAAAAAATTATAAAATATGAGGAAAAAATTGAAAAAAACACACTTTTTCTAACTTTGACCCCCAAAATCTGTTACACATCTACAACCACCAAAAAACACCCATGCTAAATAGTTTCTAAATTTTGTCCTGAGTTTAGAAATACCCAATGTTTACATCTTCTTTGCTTTTTTTTATAAGTTATAGGGCCATAAATACAAGTAGCACTTTGCTATTTCCAAACCATTATTTTTCAAAATTAGCGCTAGTTACATTAGAACACTAATATCTTTCAGGAATCTCTTAATATCCCTTGACATGTATATATTTTTTTTTAGTAGACATCCCAAAGTATTGATCTAGGCCCATTTTGGTATATTTCATGCCACCATTTCACCGCCAAATGCGATTAAATACAAAAAAATGTTCACTTTTTCACTAATTTTTTCACAAACTTTTGGTTTCTCACTGAAATTATTTACAAACAGCTTGTGCAATTATGGCTTAAATTATTTTAAATTAATTTCTGGGATCCCCTTTGTTCAGAAATAGCAGACATTTTTGGCTTTGGCGTTGCTTTTTGGTAATTAGAAGGCTGCTAAATGCCACTGCGCACTACACGTGTATTATGCCCAGCAGTGAAGGGGTTAATTAGGGAGCATGTAGGGAGCTTTTAGGGGCAATTTTAGCTTTAGTATAGTGTAGTAGAGTAGACAACCCCAAGTATTGATCTAGGCCCATTTTGGTATATTTCATGCCACCATTTCACCGCCAAATGCGATCAAATAAAAAAAAACGTTACATTTTTCACAATTTTAGGTTTCTCACTGAAATCATTTACAAACAGCTTGTTCAATTATGGCACAAATGGTTGTAAATGCTTCTCTGGGATCCCCTTTATTCAGAAATAGCAGACATATATGGCTTTGGCGTTGCTTTGTGGTAATCAGAAGCCCGCAAAATGCCGCTGCGCATCACACGTGTATTATGGCTAGCAGTGATGGGGTTAATTATGTAGCTTGTAGGGAGCTTGCAGGGTTAATTTTAGCTTTAGTTTAGAGCTCAGCCTCCCACCTAAAACATCAGACCCCCTGATCCCTCCCAAACAGCTCTCTTCCCTCCCCCACCCCACAATTGTCCCCGCCATCTTAAGTACTGGCAGAAACTCTGCCAGTACTAAAATAAAAGCTATATTGGGGCTTTTTTTTTGTTTTTTTTTGGCATATTTACATATGCTGCTGTGTAGGATCCCCCCTTAGCCCCCAACCTCACTGATCCCCCACCAAACAGCTTTCGAACCCACCCCCTCTGCCTTAATGGGCGTCATCTTGGGTACTGGCAGCTGTCTGCCAGTACCCAGTTTAGTAACAAAAGTATGTTTATTCGTTTTTTCATAGCCCTTTTCTGTAGTGTAGCTCCCCCCCCCAGACCAACCCCCCACCCCTTCCAGAACCCTTAGATCATAATTTATTTAGTTAAATGTTTTTTTTTTTTTTACTATTCTTAACTTAACTTTTGCTGCAGTGTAGCGGTTCCCTCCCGCTCCCACCCCGTGCACGCGCCCGCCCGCCGCCCCCTGTGCACACGCGCGCTCCCGTGCGCGCCCCCGCCTGTCCCGCCCCCCTCCCCTTCATCCGGCACACCGATGGCCGCCCACCCGCCTCCCAGACTTGCTCCCACCCACCAACGATACCGGCCACCGATGTCCGGTGCAGAGAGGGCCACAGAGTGGCTCTCTCTGCATCGGATGGCCAAGAGGGGTTATTGCAGGATGCCTCCATATCGAGGCATCACTGCAATAACCGGAAAGCAGCTGGAAGTGAGCAGGATCGCTTCCAGCTGCTTTCCAGACCAAGGACGTACGCCACACGTCCTCGGTCATTAACTGACTTTTTTTTGAGGACGTGTGGCGTACGTCCTTGGTCGTTAAGGGGTTAAAAGGGCATTCAGCTCTTTTTCAAGTGCCCAAACCCTAACCTAAAATAAAACCCACCCAATAAACCCTTAAAAAAACCTAACACTATCCCCCGAAGATCCACTTACAGTTTTGAAGACCAGACATCCATCCTCAACGAAGCCAGAAGAAGTCTTCATCCAAGCGGCAAGAAGTCTTCAACAAAGCCGGGAGAAGTCTTCATCCAAGCCGGCAGAAGTGATCCTCCAGACGGCATCTTCTATCTTCATCCATCTGGCGCGGAGCAGGTCCATCTTCAAGACATCCGGCACGGAGAATCCTCTTCTTACGACGACTCTTCTGGAATGAAGGTTCCTTTAAGTGATGTCATCCAAGATGGCATCCCTTGAATTCCGATTGGCTGATAGAATTCTATCAGCCAATCGGAATTAAAGGTGAAACAATCCTATTGACTGATGCAATCCAAATTGTTCCAATCAGCCAATAGAATGCAAGCTCAATCCTATTGGCTGATTGGATCAGCCAAAAGGATTGAAGTTCAATCCTATTGGCTGATTGCATCAGCCAATATGATTTTTTCACCTTTAATTCCGATTGGCTGATAGAATTCTATCAGCCAATCGGAATTCAAGGGACGCCATCTTGGATGATATCACTTAAATGAACCTTCATTCCAGAAGATCCGTCGTAAGAAGAGGATGCCCTGTGCCGAATGTCTTGAAGATGGACCCGCTCTGCGCCGGATGGATGAAGATAGAAGATGCAGTCTGGATGAAAACTTCTGCCCGTCTGGAGGACCAGTTCTGCTGGCTTGGATGAAGACTTCTCCCGGCTTCGTTGAGGACTTCTTGCCGCTTGGATGAAGACTTCTCCCAGCTTTGTTGAGGATGGATGTCCGGTCTTTAAAACTGTAAGTGGATCTTCGGGGGTTAGTGTTGTTTTTTTTTAAAGGTTTATTGGGTGGGTTTTATTTTTAGGTTAGGGTTTGGGAACTTGAAAAAGAGCTAAATGCCATTTTAAGGGTAATGCCCATCCAAATGCCCTTTTTTAGGGCAATGGGGAGCTTAGGTTTTTTTAGTTAATATTTTATATGGGGAATTGGTTGTGTGAGTGGTGGGTTTTACTGTTGGGGGGTTGTTTGTATTTTTTTTACAGGTAAAAGAGCTGATTTCTTTGGGGCAATGTCATGCAAAATGCCCTTTTAAGGGCTATTGGTAGTTTAGTTTAGGCTAGGGTTTTTTTTATTTGGGGGGGGGCTTTTTTATTTTGATAGGGCTATTAGATTAGGTGTAATTAGTTTAAATATCTGATAATTTCTTTTTTTTATTTTGCGTAATTTAGTGTTTTCGTTTTTTTTGTAATTTAGGTAATTGTATTTAATTTAGGTAATTGTATTTAATTTAGGCAATTGATTTAATTGTAGTGTAAGGTTAGGTATTAGTGTAAGACAGGTTAGGTTTTATTTTACAGGTAAATTTGTATTTATTTTAGCTAGATAGTTAGTAAATAGATAATAACTATTTACTAACTAGTCTACCTAGTTAAAATAAATACAAACTTGCCTGTGAAATAAAAATAAAACCTAAGATAGCTACAAAGTAACTTTTAGTTATTTATCAATAGCTTAGGTTTTATTTTACAGGTAAGTATTTAGTTTTAAATAGGAATTATTTAGTTATTAATAGTAGGTTTTATTTAGATTTATTTTAATTATATTTAAGTTAGGGGGTGTTAGGGTTAGATTTAGGGTTAGGTTTAGGGGTTAATATGTTTATTATATTGGTGGCAATGCGGGAGGGCCTCGGTTTAGGGGTTAATAGGTAGTTTATGGGAGTTAGTGTACTTTTTAACACTTTAGTCATGCTACAGCTTTGTAGCGTAAAACTTTTTGGCCTCCCAGAAAAAGCTTGTAATATCGGCGCTATAGAAGTCCCATTGAAAAAAGACTTCATGCAAATTGCGTAAGTTAATTTGCGTTACAGCCAAAAATGAGTGTGGTACAGCTTTTTTGACAAGACTCGTAATAGCAGTGGTAGTGAAAAAGCAGCGTTATAACCCCTAACGCTGCTTTTTCACTCATAAAGTAAAACTCGTAATATAGCCGTAAAATAGCTACAATATAACTATTAGTTATATTGTAGCTAGCTTAGGTTTTATTTTACAGGTAAGTTTGTATTTAGTTTTAAATAGGAATTATTTAGGTAATAATTGTAAGGTTTATTTAGATTTTTTTTTAATTATATTTAAGCTAGGGGGTGTTAGGGTTAGGCTTAGGGTTACGTTAGGGTTAGGTTTAGGGGTTAATATATTTATGTAGAGTTAGTGATGTGGGAGGTCAGAGGTTTAGGGGTTAATAATTTATTTAAGTATATTTCGTTGTGGGGGACATGCGGTTTAGTGGTTAATAGGTTTATTATAGCGGCGTTGTGGGCGGGCGGCAGATTAGAGGTTAAAGGGACACTGAACCCAATTTTTTTCTTTTGTGATTCAGATAGAGCATGAAATTTTAAGCAAGTATCTAATTTACTCCTATTATAAATTTTCTTTATTCTCTTGGTATCTTTATTTGAAATGCAAGAATGTAAGTCTAGATGCCGGCCCATTTTTGGTGAACAACCTGGGTTGTCCTTGCTGATTGGTGGATAAATTCGTCCACCACCCCATTTATGACCAATATCTCTAAGGTTAAGTACACCATTTATAGCTATTCATAAGCATCCTCAATATATGCCCCATCGACTGTGTTGATCTCATACCATTTATACTAACAGTCCCCCCCCACTGGTACCTGATCCCCCAGGAATTAGATTAGTTCTCAACTTGGTGATCGTCAGACTTACATGTGAAACTAGCTCTACGGTACAAGACCGACACCCCTCCCAGGCTTAGCCCCTGCGAACTGACGATGGCCATCATATATTGACTGTTTATAAAGATGTTGATGTTGTTTATTGTTGCTTTTCCTCTCTTGCTTTAAGCTCTTCATCCTAACTCCTCTGTACATAAAATGAAATTTTGGGCCTGAAACACCTTCTCCTACAAGGGTACCTTGTATGCACACAACCTCTCTTGAGGAGACATTATAGACGGAGAACCATAAATACAGCCTAACACACGAGTCTTCCATTCCACTCTCTCCTCCAATCTTCATTCTTGCAGAACTGAGATTAGACTTCCCGTACCTCAATTTTTCTCTTAGCCTCATACCAGAGATAGCGATATGCACCCATTACAGTAACATAATATAAGACCCTCGCTTACAGCGAGAAAATTGCAATAGTGACTGGGGGCGTGAGCGAGAGGGGAGAGGAGCTCTTTCTTTCTCTCTCTTTCCCTCTCTCTCGCTCTCCCTATTCTTGCACGTTTTAAACTGACCGACTGGGGCTCGGCTATCTTTGCTGGCCTCTCCCCCCCCACACATCTATAGTTGTGCTCTCCAACTGTTAGTTGCGAGATCACTCATTGTGATAGTGTTTATATACACATCAACATACGCTAGTAGCGTTTGAACCTCAAGACGTCCTGTTCGTGGCCTGAAGTGCCCCAACCCCCGCCTCCCTCCTTTTCCCACCCATATCCCCTTGTCCCCACTTATCTGCGCCACCCGCCTTAAAACCTCTCCCCTTACCCGCAACTGAGGTCCTCATTTGTTACGCAGGAGGCGCCCGCTCATACAATGGCTCCTGTTTTGGCTGCCACCCTGAACGTCCAGGGACTTAACTCACCTACTAAAAGGAGTCTCCTGTTTAATTACCTATTTGCCCACAAAATACATTTAATGTTTTTGCAGGAGACCCACTGGGAAAGGGGCTCTAAGCAGCCCAGGAGTTCCCCTTTATATCCGATCTGTGAAACTGCCTCCTATACGGAAAAAAAGAGAGGAGTTGCCATATTGATCCACCGTGATGTTACTTGTACGATTGACCACATAGAACGAGACCCTGAGGGTAGGTTCCTTATCCTGGTCTGTGTCCTGAATGGAGCCCTCTACACGCTGGCATCCATCTATGCCCCGAATACGGGACAGATCCCCTTTCTCCGAAAATTCTTGCACAAGCTAGACTCAATCAGGAGAGGACATCTCTTGGTGGGGGGCGATTTGAATCTGGTCTGGAACCCAGTACTAGACAAGAAAAAAAACACAAACCACCCAACAGACCGTAACCTAATTTCTCTGTCAATGGCCTTCCGAAGGCTCATGTATCAATTTGGACTGTTTGATGTCTGGAGATGCTTAGCTCCGACCGAACTAGACTACACACATCATTCGGTGCCCCACAATTCATATTCTCGGTTGGATTATCTGCTTTGCGAATCATGGACACTTGACAACTTTGCTGTGTCAAAGATCAGGCCCTGTCCGTGGTCAGACCATGATATGGTTAGTGCCCAACTCTTGGCCTTACAGTCCCCTGACTGTAGGCCATCCTGGAAACTTCCAGACCAGTGTCTCGCGGAAACAGAGATTCCACTCCTAAATGAAATCATTCTAGATTTCTTAGCACACAATGACACTGGGGATACGAGTCTTGAAATAGTCTGGGCCACCCTTAAAGCGTATCTGAGAGGCCATTTCATAAAGAAAAAGGCCCAATGGAAGGAGGCCCATAAGATTCCCTTATCAAAACTGTATACCGAACTAAGACTCCTGGAGATGGCCAACAAAAAAGCCCCGGACCCCGCTCTTGCCACCCAGGTGGGTGTAATAAGGGCTGAGATCAATAAACGAGAGCTTTTAAAAGTGCAAGCCAACCTATTCAAGTTAAAACAAATATATTACAGCAAAGGGAACAAGGCCGATAGGCTTTTGGCTCGCAAACTTCGTAACAGGGCGGTTGCCAGTAGGATCCCGGCCATCAATTCAGTCCGGGGCATGGTCTGCTCTCCTAGGGAGATCGGTCAAGCCTTCTCAGACTATTACGCTGCCCTTTATGATCTAGACAGCGGTTCTAATGACCCACCGGTGAGCGGTGGAGAGTTGGGGCAATTTTTAACCAAGTTGCGACTACCACAGCTGAGTGAGGAGTCTGTTGCAGACCTTGATAGACCATTCACCTTAGAGGAAGTGAAGGCTGCCGTCCTGTCCCTTAAACCTCATAAGGCCCCTGGTCCGGATGGCTTCTCCACCCTCTTCTACAGAACCTTTGTGTCTCTCCTCTCTCCTCTTCTACTCCGACTGTTTAACAATGTGGCTAAAGGAGGAAAGATGTTAGGGGAATTCTTGGAGGCTACTATTATGACCATCCCTAAAGAAGGGAAGGACCTCAGGGAATGCGGGAGCTATAGACCTATTTCCCTTATCAATGTGGACATCAAGATATACTCTAAAGTTCTTGCGACGAGACTAGGGAAACACCTCCCTTCTATAATCCATCTAGACCAAGTCGGATTTGTCCAAGGCAGACAGGGCTCTGATAATACCCGTAGACTGCTGAACATCTTCGCTGAATCGCACGACATGGGCTTGCCCCTTCTCACCCTGTCGTTAGATGCCGAAAAGGCCTTCGACAGGGTGAGATGGGAATATATGTTTGAGACTCTGAGAACGTTTGGGATCCCGCTCTCATTCTGTGGGGCAGTTGAGGCCCTATATACCCTTCCCACAGCGGTGGTCAAGGGGTTGGGTTTTTGCTCCCCTAAGATACACATACGAAATGGAACGAGGCAGGGATGCCCCCTGTCGCCGCTCCTTTTTGCGATGGTCATGGAGCCCTTAGCGGAAGCCATTAGGCAGGACACCCAAATTCAGGGTCTGTTGCTGCATGATTCAGTTCAAAAAGTGGCATTATTCGCGGATGATCTTACACTTTTCATTGCAGAGCCGACCTTATCGCTCCCACCGCTGATGGCTTTTATAGAAAGATTCGGTGTACTCTCTAACTACAAAATAAATGTAGCCAAGACGGAGGCGTTCCCGATCCATCTGGACCACCAAGAACAGAGAACTTTGCGACAGCAATACTCCTTCAAATGGTCTACCAAAGGTATCCGGCACCTAGGTGTCTTCTTGTCTTATGATAAGGAGACGGTCCTTCATGAGAACTACCACACCTTGTTGAAGACAGTTGACAAGCACCTGAGAGCAAAGAAATATGATGAACTCTCCTGGATGGGTAGAATTGCAGCCCTGAAAATGATGCTACTACCCAAGCTAACATACATTATGCGATGTATTCCCCTCCCAGTCCCAGATAAACTTCTGAAAAATTTTCAGACCCTATTTAATAGATATGTCTGGAACAACAAGAAACCCAGAGTAGCGGCCTCAATCTTACAGTCCCCCCTAGATCAGGGAGGGCTGGGATTGCCAAGTGTGAAGATGTACTATGAGGCGGCAATGATCTCTCATGTCTCTGCTTGGGGACGAGACCTCCCCCCCACGAGGTGGAGGGACCTGGAACAGGCATCATTGCCTGCCTATATAGATCTGTCTGATTTGTTGTGGTTTCCCCCGCATCTTGCTACCGTCCACACCATCTCTAACTCAATTGTTAGAGGATGCCAAATGCTATGGTATAAATTACGACACCACACTCAGATCGCCCCCCATCCTTCTCCTATCCAACCTGTACTCCCCATACTTCAGACCCTCCCCAATATGAGACTGAACTTGTGGCGGCAGGTCGGAATTTTGACAGTAGGTGATTTTTATGTAGAAGATCGGCTTCTAACGCAAGACGAGATGGTGGCAAATTTTGAGGTCCCGCGGCAATTGACATTTGAACTTCTAAGATTAAGATCTCTACTGAAAGCCTGGGGGTTCCTGAGTGATGCCCCACGACCTCTAACAGCTTGGGAAGCTCGATGGAAAACGGGCCTTCAGACCTATAAACCCCTCACGGCACACTATCGATGCCTACTGGTTCCCCCCGCAATTCCTAAGACGAGACATATGCTCTCCTGGGAGGCAGAGCTGCAGACGGTATACTCACCTAAGAAATGGACATTGGCCATCGCTAAAACCAAGGCTGCCTTACATTGCACCACGATGTACGAACTCTACTTTAAAATGCTCACTAGGTGGCATCTGGTCCCGACCAGACTGCAAACCCTCTACCCTAATCACCCCCCCTCCTGTTGGAGGAACTGTGGTGGCATTGGCACCCCACTACACACCTGGTGGACTTGTCCTAACCTAAAGTCACTCTGGGATAATACCAGTAAGATCTGTTGCTTGATGGGTCTTCCAGAGATAAAGGACCCCGGAATGGCTCTTCTACACTTGGGTTTGGAGAAAGTGCCTCCGCACCAGAGAACCCTTCTTATATACATACTCACCTCAGTTAAAATGGCAATTGCCAGGAACTGGAAAAAAGTGCACCCCCCAAAATGGCAGAGTGTATTGGAATACCTGAATTATGTCAAGTCCATGGAAGACTTTGTCTACAGAGTCCGGCGCAAGTCGGAAGCTTTCTGTCTTGTTTGGGAACCCTGGGAAGCCTACCTACAGAGTCTCAGAACTAACTCTTAGGATTCCCTGCCCCTTAGTGTCACTGGCCCCTGATACGGGTCCGAGACAGTCTGTCCACCCTCCCCCCCCTCCTCCACCCCCCCCTTCACTCAATGAGCCCCTCCCCCTCTCCCCCCTCCCCTTACCTACTATCCTCTCCCCCCTCATAGGGGGTACTTTAGCCCACGATACCGCAAAGATGACTGAATTTTGATTTCACTTCTTTGGAGCGGTGGCCCTTGTTGGCCCTTGCATCCGCTCTACTGCTTATACAGGCAATACCCACATAACAACTGGCTACTAGCGTAATTCCGCTTTTAAAAAAAGCAGAACAAAAGGCGGAAAAAAACGCCAAAACCTTAACCTACCAACTGACAACGATTCTCCTAATCTGTGAACGCTGCTACTCACTCCTCATTTCACCTCCCACTCAGGTATAGTTTGATCTTTAGATCTGTTAGGAATGGAGATGAAAACCTGGTTAAATTATGCAATATTTATGTCATTTCAATGTAATGTGAGATACCATTCTTGTGATTGCTGTGTTTACTTCATACTTGTAACGTTTGAAAGAATTGTGATAACTTATGTTTATAATAAAAAATATTTAATAAAAAAAAGAAATAATAAAAAAAAAAAAATTCGTCCACCAATAAAAAAAGTGCTGTCCAGAGTCTGAACCAAGAAAAAAGCTTAGATGCCTTCTTTTTCAAATAAAGATAGCAAGAGAATGAAGAAAAATTGATAATAGGAGTAAATTAGAAAGTTGCTTAACATTGCATGCTCTATCTGAATCACAAAAGAAAATATTTGGGTTCAGTGTCCCTTTAATAATCTTTAAATAGTGTTTGCGATGTGGGAGGGCTGCGGTTTAGGGGTTAATAGGTTTATTATAGTGGCGACGATGTCAGGGAGTGGCAGAATAGGGGTTAATACATTTATTATAGTGTTTGCAATGTGAGAGGGCCTCGGTTTAGGGGTTAATAGGTAGTTTATGGGTGTTAGTGTACTTTTTAACACTTTAGTTATGAGTTTTATGCTACAGCTTTGTAACATAAAACTCATAACTACTGACTTTAGATTGTGGGACGGATCTTGTCAGTATAGGGTGTACCGCTCACTTTTTTGCATCCCAGGCAAACTCGTAATAACGGAGCTATGGAAGTCCCATTGAAAAAGACTTTTTAATAAGTATGGTACTGACGTTGTGTGATGGCCAAAAAGGTGTGCGGTACACCTATATCCACAAGACTTGTAATAGCAGCGTTAGGGGAAAAGCAGCGTTATGAAGCATAACGCTGCTTTTTCACTCATAACTCATAACACCAAACTCGTAATCTAGCTGTTACTGAGTACTGAGCTGAGGAAACTGTGAGGTAAAATATCTTCCTTTTTTACATAGAGATGTTCAGGTGATATTTTCCTGTCAGTTTTTTACAATTACGCTGCATCACTTTCAATGATGTAGCATGTAAGTATTATGTCCCTTTAAGTAATTATTTCTACAGATGACATTTTAACCATATTGTGGGGGGACAAACGCTATCTATCTCTCTATCTCTCTCTCTCTCTCTCATGTAAACCGATTGGCTGTGCACCTCTATAAGTAGTAGAGTAGAAACACTTATTCTTAGAGGAGTGCCCTATTATTCATAAGCACACTACTAGCCAAGCCACGGACCAAGATGGCTGATTAATCTTAGTGCTCTGTAGTCCCCTCAGTTTTCCTAAGCCCTTAACGTTTTCCCCTGGCCCAACCAAGCTATAAAACACAAGCAATCGACATATGAGGATCTGGGGACTCAGCCGGTGACTTTTTCTAAGCTGGCGATACACGCCATAACAACCCAACACTGCACGCCAAAAGCAACAATCACCTGAAGCAGAATATAAAGGCCCGTGATCAGGTTGCTCAGCGCACACAGGACCCGATGATAAAGGAGAAGACTCATACCTTTGAGCGCGACCCGACCGGGAAGAAAAAAGACCGCTGGTCTTGGCCCCGCGTGATCTGATCACCGCGATACAGAAGCAAACAGGCTGAGCGAGACCTGTGATTGCGCGGTAGTGTGGAGGCCTAAAGGACCGGAGCCATTACACTCACAGCAGGGTCAGAACGGAGCTCTAACATGCCGGAGGGTAAGATCCTACTCTGACACCTCCCAGACACACGCCTTCCCTGGCCTGAACACCGGGCACACGCAGGCTAAAGCTCACAGGGGGACAGGAGGCAGTTTGACTCCTTGACCAAATCAGGGGATTAGCAGGCCCCACTAAGTCACTGAACCACACACAGTAGCGGCCGAAGGGACACTGTCCCATAGACTCATAACTAAAGCCCATCTATTGAAAGAGGTGGTGAATTAACATCAAAGAGACCCACACACCCCAATATAAAAGAGGCTTTGTTCTCTTTACAATTAGCAAATATACTTTCTTGTAAAGGCCAACACACGTGTGGCTGATAAAAGGGCCATATCTTACAGAAAAGGCCTGAACACTTCTCAAGAGGCAGATCAACTTATCTAACAAAGAGCTGTAGTTCTGGGACATTGATATTGTGATTTTTACACTCTACCTGCTGAAACTAGCACTACTCCCTGTGGAGATTACTATCTGTATACTGCATAGGGCGGAAGGTCATAACATCTACTGTCAGTGTAACACACCCTGTGGATGAGACATAAGAATAAACACCCCCTAAATAAATAAATATTTCATGTGGGTGTAGAATACTGTACAGAATCCTGACAGAATAAAACTGGGTTGCAAAACACTTGCAGACATGGCTACCAAAAGAAATAATAAACCAACTAGACCTGCACAAGCCACAGCACTAGAGAATTATCTGATCCCAGCTGAGCCAAACTTAACTGCAGCAGACACTGAATGCAGCATGCCGGTGCAGACGACAACAGCACAGATACATGAACCTAATACTCACAACAAGGCACAAAACTACTTAACGAGAGAAGATATAAAACATCTTTCCTCTAAAGAGGACATAAGAGAAGCAATGCATGATTTCAAGACAATGTTTGGCGAAATGAAAAGAGACATCATGGTGGTAGATCGCCGTGTCACACAAATAGAGGAAAGACAAGAAACCCTTAGCTCTGATTTACAGCATCAGACTAGCCAGATGCAGGCCCAGGAGGGCACAGTGCAAACACTTATGGAGCGTATAGAAGACTTAGAGAATAGGAGCAGGAGGAACAATCTTAGACTGCGTGGAATAACTGAAACAGTTGACCCCTCAGCTCTACAAAACTATATACAAGACTTCATTAAATACCTCAAAAATAATGAAAATGCACCAGAAATACAGATAGAAAGAGCACACAGGGCCCTGCGCCCCAAACCATCAAACAGAGCTCCACCCAGAGACGTCATTATGAAACTGCTGTCCTTTAAAGATAAGGAGGAAATCCTTCGACTTGCAAGACAACAGCATCCACTTGAATTCAGAGGATCAGAGATACAGGTTTACTCAGATTTGTGTCCCGCAACGCTAAAGAAGCGAAGGGACTTAAGATACGTCACAGCGGCCCTCAAAGAAAAAAGACTGCCATACAGATGGGGGTTTCCCACCTGCCTGATTGTCACAAAAAATAACACGTCACATGTCTTGAGGTCAGTCGAGGATCTTCCAAACTTCAATCAAGGTCCCCCAGAACCTAATCCAAGGCACATTCAAGGAATAAACCAACAGCCCTTAGTCTGATGGGACAACGTCAAGACAGGGACTTAACATTTGACCTCCCACCCTGATGGGAGGCATCTCTGGATCTCCAAGCTCCACTTTTGTGTCGGTGTGGAGAAATGGACAGATCTTTCAGGTCGTATACAGAGACTCAGTTGCTTATGTTTATGTTTTAAAATATTGTTGATAAGATAGAATCCAAATTACAGAAGCTAATGCCAGATAAAGTGACTAATGTAATAATTAAGAATGTATTTCTAGGCTGAACTTCACTTGCACTAATATAGCACTTTATGATGTGTTCTTATACATGTATGCACAGACGATGACACAGAGGTCAAGTAATTGTATGGAACTAACAGCACGAAGACACCATACAAGACTAGATGCAATCCACACCCTACATAACACATAACGACGCCCGCCAGCGACCTCAAACTGACTGAAGCAACAACGGACGAACCCATAACCAGACATACATTCCCTCCCCTACGACAACACAGATGCGACAACATAACACATTACTGTGACACACGTAGCAAAACAGAAGGCCGCTCACCCCGCAAACAGCATAGACATTACTGAAACACTCTGGCTCTATATACCAAGACCTATCATTGACCTGAGACATTGTAAGACAATCACACATATAGAACACTGAGAAAGTGACTGGAAGCAACACACCACATCAACCTGGAGATTAACTTAAAATTGCAAGATTATAGGGAAAACGTTAACCAGTTATGAATAGACTAAAAGTTTATATTTCAAAGGAAAGCTGGGGGACAACTACCCCCGCATTGTTATTTTTGTTACTGTTGTATTTCTTCTTGTTGTTTACTGTTGTCAAACTGAGACTACTGTTCTGAATTTTTTGCACTTGAACTTAACACTGTACTGTTTCACAGCTAACTCTCTTCCTTAACCCTCCCCTAACTCCCCCCTCTCACCCTCAGAGGCGGCTGCTTCTACCCCTACACAACTAACATCCCTTCCCATAAGCCCCACTACATTCTCCTACTGCTCCCATCTTCTCCTTCTTTCTCACTCTCATAGCCATCCTTCCCCCTACACCTTAGAGGAAAAGACACCTCGTACCCTCTCTCCTCCACCCCCTCCACCCCCCTTTTTCTTTCTTTTTTTTTTCCCCTCTCCCCTTTGCCCCCTCCCCTTCTCCCAACGCAGAAGCATTCACACCACATAGAGGTACAAACTATCAATGGCACATAATCGGGAACACACACGAACACACCCCATTCAACTGATAACAATAAATGTTAAAGGTATGAACAGCCCAAATAAACGATCCATAGCGCAAAGAGATTTTCAGAGGATGGGTGGAGACATCATATACCTACAGGAGACACACTTTGCAGTGACACATGAACCCAAGTGGACTAGCCGCCACTACCCAACTGCATTTTTTGCATCTGGGCCCAAAAAGAAAAATGTAGTGGGAATCATTTTACATACTAAGCTACCTTTCCAGCTTACACAATTATACAAAGACCCAGAAGGCAGGTTCCTAGTGGTGACGGGCTCCCTATATGGTAGGCCTATCACTATGTCCAACATCTATTGCCCAAATCACACACAACACCTATTCCTCTCAAAAGTTATTCGAAAAATACTAGAGATGAGAATTGGAATACTTTACTTGGGAGGAGACTTCAACGCCCCTCTAGACCCTGCATTGGACACTTCGGATGGCATTTCCAGTGTCCCCTACAGGACACTTAAACACATGACGACAATGTTGACCGAACTGACCGTACATGACATATGGCGCACACACCACCCAAGGAACTATAACTACACATTCTACTCCCACCCACATAGGAAATACTCCAGGATCGATTACCTAAACACAGACACCACAGGCCTCATGATTACACAAAGCAGCAACATCAACATCATAACATGGTCGGACCACGCTCCGGTCAGCTGCTCTATACTGTGGCCCAACGTACCAATTACGCCATATGTGTGGCGGCTGGATGACACACTATTGGAGGATCCGGTCTTTAAGGCGGATCTCCATAAAGAACTCGAGAATTTCTTCCAACTCAATGATGACGGTATCATAGAGAACACCACTTTGTGGGAGGCACATAAATGCACTGTCAGAGGCCTCCTGATCAGGAGAAAATCTGACCTAAACAGAGCCAAAAGAGAACGCTACCGGACGTTAATGTCACAGGTGGGACAGATGGAGCAGCTTCATAAGCTGCAGCCGTCCGATGACACAAGAACACAGGCATTGGTCTCGGCCAGAGGAAACCTATTGCAGTTCTTAGAAGAAGAATACCAAAAAAAAGCACTGATGCTGAGGCAAACGTACTTTGAGCACGGGGATAAGGCGGGAAAGCTCTTGGCTAGGGCGATCGCAAGGAAAGAACTAAAAGCTTATGTACACCACATAACTGACAAAGAAGGCTCAACGAGGTCTGGTGCAGACTCAATCGCAGACGTTTTCAGAGGCTACTACAAAACGCTGTACAATATAGCCGGCAGCGGGGGGGACGGGGGGCCACCCACACCCGTCGCGAGACGATGATCGTATCACAACATACCTTGAGGAAGCTGATCTTCCGAGGCTCACTGACCAGGAGAGAGAAACACTGGATAACCCAATCACCATAGATGAAATCAAAAGGGCTATCAAAGACCTCCCCTCGGGGAAAAGTCCGGGACCGGACGGCTTCAGTCTTAAATATTATAAAGCATACATGGGGTTGCTGGCTCCTCTCCTGGCTCGCCTTTTCAACGCACTGTCCCAAGCTCCCAGCCTCCCAGGCTCTATGTTGGAGGCTTACATCACCGTTATCCCCAAGCCAGGGAAACAGCAAGATAGGCCAGAAAACTTCAGACCCATATCCCTTCTTAACTCGGATGTCAAGATTCTCGCGAAGATCTTGGCAGCCAGGGTGAATAGAATATTGCCTGGGTTGCTGTCGACTGACCAGGTGGGGTTTATCCCTGCCCGAGAGGCGAGGGATAACACCCTGAAAGTATTGCAAATGATCACACACGCCCAACTACATGGTGGGCCCCTCTCCCTGGTCACTACAGATGCCGAAAAAGCATTTGACCGGGTGAGATGGTCTTTCATGGAACGCACTCTATCGAAATTTGGCTTTGGACCCAAAATCATAAATATGATAATGTCCCTATACTCTTTCCCAAATGCAAAGGTCAGGGTGAACGGGACGCTCTCTAAGTCATTCAGAATTAGCAAATGGCACCAGGCAGGGTTGCCCCCTCTCGCCGCTCCTGTTCACACTGACGATTGAGGTTCTAGCAAGTAAAATCAGGAAAAATCCACGCATCAAAGGGTTCCAATTAGGTGGCAAAGAACAAAAACTCTCAATGTATGCCGACGATATTCTACTATCTATCTCAAACACTCCGGACTCATTATATGAGGCCATGTCTGAACTGTCGGCGTTCGGGAATGTATCAAACTTCCTACTTAACCCACAAAAATCAGAAATGTTGATTATCAATGAACGATCAGATGTCATTGAGGCAATGCGACAAAGCTGCCCGATCAAGCTGGCACACCATGCCATAAAATACCTGGGGATAAAAATCACCCCTAATATAAAAGATACAGTAGAGATAAATTACAAAAGCATTAGGGACGAGATTGTAAAAGACTTAACAAATTGGAAAAACAAGACCATCTCCTGGATGGGGCGCATCGGGGTGGTCAAGATGAATATCTTGCCGAGGATACTGTATGTGATGCAGACAATCCCTATTTCCCCAACCACACAGTTCATCCAACAAATCCAGAAAGCAATAGAAGCCTACATCTGGAATGGTATCAAACCTAGAATTAGGAAACATACCACATATTTGCCCAGGGATGGGGGGGGGACTGGGAGTACCCCTTTTGAAAGAATACCAGAGAGCCATTTCACTGCAGAGGATAGTGGAATGGAGTCAAAACCTACGCAACAAAGCCTGGGTTCAAATTGATAATGACATTCTGGGGCGAGGAAATGTCGGAGCTCTTGCGTGGATCTCAATCAGGAATAGGCCACCTGATATTGCACGGTATCCTTTGATAAAAGAGGTGTTTGAGACATGGGATAGGACGCTCCTCCATAACCCGCATATCTCCACACCGCATTCTCCGAACGCTCCAATAAGAGAAAACCCAGATCTGGGCCTGGAGCATAGGACTCACATAGTAGGCGAATTCCACACTCTAGCAGACTCCACAGTAACCAATATACTACAACAAGGGAAGCTTAAAACACAAACAGAGTTATCAGAATGGGCCCCGGAAATCTTCACATCCTGGTTCAGAGTAGCCCAGGTGCAACACTTTATCACAACACACAAAAACAAAGCTGCCCTGACCAGACAGAAAACCCTCTACGAAACACTATGCACAATGTCCCAGACTCCGACACACTTAATCTCGCAACTATACAAAATGCTACTGACAGGGGAAACGCCCACCTTACCGACCTACACAGCTGCTTGGCAAAAAGACCTGGCACAAGATATCGACTCCAAGGAATGGAGTAAGATCTTTGTTAAAGCCAAAAAGGCCTCAGTATCCATGAGGATTCAAGAAACTCATTACAAGCTATTGAGTAGATGGTACATGACACCCCAAAGACTACACAAAATCTACCCACACATTGACGGGGGATGCTGGAGGGGTTGTGGGGAAGAGGGAACACTACTACATATCTGGTGGACATGTCCACACATCAGCCCATACTGGGAAGAAGTGTTTGGGGAAATAAGTAAAAAACTAAAGATTATAATTCCACCAAAACCCACGTACCTAATATACCATGAGTTGCCTAAAATAGTGGGGGAGGATAAATACCTTCTTCTACTGCTGATGCTTAACAGCGCAAAGGGCCTCATACCTGCACATTGGAAAAAGACACAGGGCCCGACCCTACAAGAATGGAAACAAAGAGTGACTGATCTGCTCAGGCTGGAACTATACCTCTATCTCAAAACCGGAAAACTATGCACACATGAGATGATGACATTGATTTGGGAGGATAAAGGGATTTAATAAGTAATGACATCCCAAACATACTAGACACACCCACAAACCCTCCCCTTAAGTAACCTACACCACCCCCTCCCACCTGCCCTTATCCCTCTCCTCCTCTTCCCCCTCCGTCCCCTCCCCCCCCCCCTTTTTTTTTTCCTTCCCCCCCCCCCTTTCTCCCTCCTTCTCAGCAACCCCCTTCTTCTCTTACTGTTCTATACTAACATCTTTTACTCCATTTCCGCTGCCTTACGTAATGACTAGTAAGGCCACAACATTAGGATATCACTTAAACTCGGTGAGATGCAATAGAAAGCCGAGTTACTATTATATGTATGTAAATCAAATCCTGATGTTAAGTACCAAAGTTGAAATTGAATTATTAATTATTATTTCGAATGTTATAACACAGCTATCTAATCAGCCGGACGAAACAAGCTCAAGAAGAAAACACACCTCAAACTATGTTATTGATAAAGAGGAAAAGTCTATCTTGTTAAAACATGAACCCTTGTTTTGCTTGTTTTGAAAACTTAAAAAAAAAAAAAAAAACAACATTATGTAAATTATAAACTGCACATACAATCAACTATAATCACATGAGCAAAAGCACAGAGTGTATTTGGTAGGCCTCATGTTCAATTCTGTAACTAAATTCCTTAGCCACTACAAAAGGTTTATCATATACATCAGCCTGCTATGTCTATGCATCCCCTGCAGAGAAAACTAAAAACTATTTACCATGTGCTTAGTCATGTAGGAGATACTATATTACAAACAGTTTTTTTTTTCTTTTTTAAGAAAACAGACAACCTGCTCATACCAAATTAATTATCCTTTCATTTATATTCATTAAAAATAAATACCTTTGAATTATTTTGCACATATCCTCATATTTCTCATGGAGGTTTGTCACAAATATGACTCCGTTTAAAGCCCTTTGTCCTTTTGCTAAAAAAAGAGTTGTCTACCTACTAAAGAAACTGCACTTATAGCTTCCTCAATAACTTTCTTGGAGAACCCCCATTCCATTATGTACTGAGACAATCATTTAGATTCATCTGGAAGCTACATTTTATTTTAATGTATTGACCCACTGTATATGAAACGTGACATGATTGGCAATGCTAGTATTTCTGGGTATGGGGTTCATGTGTACATTCAATTCCACAGTATCATTATACTTGATGGGCAGAGTTTTCTAGGTAGTAATATAGTTGTGGTGTAAAGCTGCTCCTCACTACCATAACGTAAAGATTACATTTCAGAAGATTAGATGTCAAAGTAGAATCAAAAGCAAATAGCATCACACACTAATATACACAATGATAAAAAAACAGTTCTGTACACTGTTATCAGATACAGACTTGGTTAGGGTTCATTAACCCCTTTACTGCTAAAGCTTTTTCACACCCCAGCGCTAAGCACATTTAAGTTTTTTTTCTTTTTTCTGCTTAATTATTTTTTTTATAATGCCCACCAGATTTCGAATATACCATTATTTTATTTATTTTGCCAAAAAAAAAAAATAGTTGATTACTATTGTTACTGTGATCACATTGCTAAGTTTTCATCAAGGAGCCATACAGGCTTTTGGGGGTTATAATATAAACTTGAGGGGCCCTTTGGGGCGAGAACAGAAATAAAAACACTTTTTTCTTCCAAAACATAAAAAAACTGTATTTTTTATTTATATTATAAAATAAACTTTATTATGGGTTTCTAGACATTACATAATTATTTTTTTGTATTCAGCCTATAAAGTCCCAATCACCATCAAACCCCCATGTGTTCTGCTTTTACTTTTATTTAGAATGTTTTGTGGCTATTCTTGACCATCACTATTTGAAGGATCAAGTGATTCTATTTCAAATAAGGGGTCTTGGAGGTCTGTGGCTAGTAAGGAAGCTGAGATTGAACAACTTCCCCCACCTAATTTTACTGTGTGCCACTTCTTGTTTTCAACCCATTGGATGTCGCTACACACATTTGTGGTGACATTACCAGCACTCCCATGCAGTTTTGGGAGTACCACCCACGACACCTACAAAGATGGTGGCCTACAGTTGACCCCTGTTGAGAACAGGTTGTCATGCACTCATAGGCCTCTAGTTATGAAAGTCTGGCGGACCTGATCTGCCAGTGCGGATCAGGTCCGCTAGACCTCGCTGAATATGGCGAGCAACTCTCGCCATATTCATCATTGCACCAGCAGCTCACAAGAGCTGCTGATGCAACGCCGCCCCATGCAGACTCACGGCCAATAGGCCGCCAGCAGGGGGGTGTCAATCAACTCGATCGTACACGATCGGGTTGTATTGTTGCGATGTCTGTCCGCCTGCTCAGAGCAGGCGGACAGGTTTGGAGCAGCGGTCTTTGTGACCGCTGCTTCATAACTGCTGTTTCTGGCGAGTCTGATGACTCGCCAGAAACACGGGGCATCATGCACCTTTCAGAGCTTGATACATATGCCCCATAGGCAGAGATTTGCCCCTCTACACGTTCTTCTAATGTGCATGGAAAAGGTTAGTAAAAGTAAGAAGCAGAAGAAAAGTTGATTAAAATGACCTGCTCTATCTGAATCATGCAAATGTTATTTTTACTTTACTGCCCCTTTAAAACAAGCTATTACACATATGTGGTCTGAGTTACATGTGACAGCCTCTTTGCTAGAGGTTCATTATCCTCATTTTAAGATTAATTTTGTTTGGATGTTTTCCAAAGAATTAATAGTAAAACACATTTTAGTATCTAACCAGAGAATTTAAAAAGAATGGTTTTATGTTGGTACAATGTAAATAGCCTAGAATGATACAATAAAGTCGTATTGTGAGAGCTTCTTTCACTATGCACAGCATTAAAAGAAAAAAAAATACTTCCTACTAATATATATTCCAAATCTTTTCTATGAAAGCAAAATATCTTATTATTAGGAAACAAAATCACAATGTAGACTGGAATCCTATTAAGAAAATCAATGAAATATCTGGATTACTGGTAATTATCTTGCATACTGCAATCTGATTCAGATGCTGAGATATAACTGCTGTGTCTCCAAAGGGATTAATAAAATGTATGATTATGATAAGGTATTACATTCTCCTCATTTCAATGTTTATGAGAATTGTGTCTCATATCTTTTAAAGATGCTCTCTTTATTCTCAGGATGTTTAAAGTACTTGATATTACCTGCCTGTTTTTAACTAAAAGCTTAATTTTCAGACTTATTTTGACTAGGGTATTTGTAAAAGCCTTGTAATTTTATATACATAATTATATATTCAAATGTATTTTCTACGTCATTAGAATTTATTGATGAAGCTAAGACTATTTTGATGAATTTATTTCACTTTCATGGGATATTTGGAGGAACACAAATCTCAAATGTTTGCAATTTTGTTCACTAAGAATTAAAGGTACATTCCAGTCAAAATTTAAATGCACATAGATGAATTACTTCTTTGAATAGAAACATATACTTGCAATATACATTTATTGGCAAAAATGCTTCTAGTAAACATTATCAGTGTTAGTATTTGTCTCAGCACGTGTATGCGAAGCATACCTAGATATTCTCAGTGCACCAGCATTTTACATACTGCAGCTGCTCAGAGCATTAGAGGGGCTTGCATCATGTTAGCAATTAACAAATTAACGCCAAATTAACGAGTTTTGCACTATAGAGGGTGTGAAATGAATGCAACAAAAGTTGCGTTATTTCACCCTCCATAGCACTGCCATTACAAGTTTCTGAAAAGCCTCCTTGTGCGTGCGATATGGTGGCGATAAGCTCCATACCACACAAAATCCAAGGGCTGAGAATACGTGCTCATGCACGCTTTCCCCATAGACATCAATGAGTAGAGAACTAACACCTGAAGTGCGGAATGGCGATCTCCGTAATGCAACCCCATTGATGTCTATGGGGAAAAAAGTTACGTTTAAAGCTAACACCCTAACATAAACCCCAAGGGGCATATCTATCAAACATAAGAAAAAATTGACTACCCAGGAGCGTATTTTTTCTTACGTGCTAACTACTAAGGAGTTGAGAGACCTTATTTTCCTATTGGAGTTTGTGTAACAGTTTTATTTTGGCACAGGTTATCTTGGTATTTAATTTGGAAGCATATCTATCAAACTCCATATGAAGCTTGAAGCCCCGTGTTTCTGGCGAGCCTTCAGGCTCACTAGAAACACCAGTTATGAAGCAACGGTCTCCATAACCTGTCCCCCTGCTTTGAGGAGGCGGACAGACATTGCAGCAATTCAACCTGATTGAATACGGTCGGGTTGATTGACACCCCCCTGCTAGCGGCCGATTGGCCGTGAATATGCAGGGGGCAGCATTGCACCCGCAGTTCACAAGAGCTGCTGGTGCAATGCTCAATGCGGAGAGCGTATTTTTTTTGTGGGGGGGGGGTTATAGGGCTATTAGATTAGGTGTAATTGCTTTTATTTTTGATAATTTCATTTGCTATTTTTCATAATTTAGTGTTTGTTATTTTTCATAATTTAGTATTTTTTTATATTTCTTAATTTTAGACTTACATTTTTTTAGTAGTGTTAGTTTTTTTAATGTGTAATTTAGTTTTTTTTAATTGGTAGTTATTTTAATTTTAGTATAATAGTTTAGTATAATATTTATGTTAGGTTAATTGTTAGTTTAAATTTAGTTTTTTTAATTTTACAGCTAAGTTTATTTTAAGATAGGGATATTGTACTTTTAATTTAAATTAGGGGGTGATAGGTTTAGGGGTTAATAGTTTAAGTTATTAGTGTTGATGTGGGGGGCTGGTGGTTTAGGGGTTAATAGGTTTAGTTAGTGGTGGCAGCGGTGTAGGGGAGCGGCTGAATGGGGTTAATAACTTTATTATAGTGGCAGGGATGTGGGCGGGCAGCAGATTAGGGGTTAATAAGTTTAATATAGTGTTTAAGATGCGGAAGGGCGGAGGTTTAGGGGTTAATAGGTAGTTTATGGGTGTTAGTGTACTTTGTAGCACTTTAGTTATGAGTTTTGTGAAACATTTCTGTTACAAAAAATCCATAACTACTGCTCTCAGATGGCGGAATGGAATGTGTCAGTATAGACTGTAACGCAAGCATTTTAGCCTCACCTCACAACCTGTAATACGTGCTATGGAAATCCCACACAAAAACATACCTTTAAGTGCGGGATTGACGTTGCGTTACAGGCTAAAATGCTTGTGGTATAGCTATACCAACACGACTCGTAATGGCTGCATTATTGTTTTTACTCTGAAATGGCCATTTTTTCAGTGTTAAAACCATAACTTAAAATTTGTAATCTCATTACCAGATGGTACAAGCTCCTTAATCTATCTGAGCAAGTGCTTTATTTAAAATGATGATGCACGATGCATATTTACATACACTTTTGAAACAACTATAACTTTTATTAAAAGCATTTTGCTAATACATGTATATTACAAAAATGTTTCTATTCAAAACTAAAATGCATCCATGTGGATTGCAATTTTGCCTGGAATGTCCCTTTAAAGTCACAATTCAGACTTTGACTTTGAATTTAATATATATTTGTATAATTCCTGACTTTGACATGACTTTTTAGAAATATTGCAATTTAGTCTATTCTTTACTTTCATTATATGAATTAACTGAATTTGTCTTCTTTTTTTATTGTTCCATATTTAAAGGAAATTTGAGCTAAAAAAAATTCTCCATTTATTAAGCTGTGTATATAGTGTGGGAGCCCTTCAGGTGGTAGCTTGGTGTAAAACACAGCCTCCTAACCTCTCTTCCACTTCAGCAATGGTGTAGTTAAAGGGACAGTCTACTTGCTATTTTGTATTGTTTAAAAATATAGACAATCGGTATTCTACTGTGATTGGTTGCTCTGTAATTTAGGAATGAGTATTACAAATCTGAATGCATTATTTAGTTATCTGAACAGGTTTTTATTTGTTAAGGTTAAATTAAACAGATCATGGAAAGTGTAAAAAATGATTGTAAATAACTCAGGTTTAGATAAATTAAATATATGTTAGACCCCCAAATATGCTGTATGTCCAAACAAATATCCAGTATTCTACAATGTTATATATATTCAAGTCCAAATCATAAACCAGGGTGTCAGGATAAGTGTAGCATATGTAGAAACAAAGAAACAGTGAGCAACATTACAAGTTGTGCGGTATGGCTTTACCGCTTAAAAAATGGCCTTTGAGTGCGGAATAGTCAGCTACTCAGTATTACAAGTTGTGCGGTATGGCTATTCTGCTAGCTATATAGCCAATACCGCAAAGATCCATTTCGCAAAGACCAGTTGTTATGGTTTTTGAAGGAAAAAATAGTTTCACAAAACTCATAAAAATGTTACAAAGTACACTAACCCCCATAAACTACCTATTAACCACTAAACCACCACCCAGCATTGCAAATACTACAATAAACCTATTAACCCCTAATCCGCAGCCCACCCACACCGTGACTACCTAAATTAAAGTATTATCCCCTATCACTAACACCTAATCAACATATTAACCCCTAAACCACCGTCCCCCCACATCACAACAAAATAAATTAACCTATTAACCCCTAATCCTAATACCATCTAACTTTAAATTAAAGCTACAATATAACTACCTTTAAATAAATAAAAACTTACTTGTGAAATAAAAAAAATTAAGCTAAAACTATAAATAAACCTAACATTACTATTTAAAAAAATAAAAGATACCAAAAATAAAAAACTAAAGTACAAAATTTAAAAATCCTAACACTACAAAAAAAAATTACAAAAAACCCCCTCTAAATTTAAAAAAATAAAATCTAACATTACAGAAAATAACAAACTCTAAAATTACACAAAATAACAAAATCTAACATTACAGAAAATAACAAACAAAATTATCCAAAATAATAAAAGATATACCTAATCTAATACCCTGTTTAAAATAAAAAAGCCAGGGGCGTGTCCGGGCAGCAGCCATGTTAGGCTGCATTATCAGTAGCTGCTCAAACATCGAGGATAATCTGCCATCTTCATACTGAATCTACATCCGACTTTATCAATAATACTAATGCACAGCTAAAAAGCTGCTCTGCCAGATGATATCCAAATTATCTTATATTTTGACCTAGAAGGGGATTTAGCCTAATGAACTTTTGGTGGCGGCCTACCACACACGCAACAGCCCTACCAATTAGCCAAATATAGAGTCCTCTGGCGGGCTGATGATCGAGCCGAAATGAAAATGGACTTACCGACTCAAATGTTATTAAAGGCACTGAAGGCTCTGCTGGATGATTATTTTGCCCAACTAGCCCAACATGTCACAGAATGCGTTGGGGCGATCGAGAATTCTAACAATCCCAAAAATGACGATCCTTCTCTCATCTCTCTAGTTTACGTGAATACCGCAGTTAATCTTGTTTGCAACTCGATTAGGATTACATACCAGACTCTACCGGGGCCCGGAGTTCCAGAGGAGTCCTTTATTGACTTAGCTGAAGTGGTAGAGATTGCAAAATGGAGAGAGATAGAAAATGGATGTACACAGAAGGGGCCATACCGCAAAGATATGTACAGATTCGGGGATGAAGCTACTCTCTTTTTCATCTTCCGACATGAAGATGAACTGAAGCAGATCCACATGGCTACATGCCCCTCAGAAGTCACCTGGATTACCACAAACACTAGGCATAGACTTCAAATCAAATCAGGCATCGGATAAAAGCTCTGGACACTCTAGTTAGTTTCCTCACATTGACAGCATACACATTCCTGACTAGCTGCATTGTGAGTAACTTTTTTGTTTGATTTTTTACCCCTGACAGGAATCCTTTAAATTTTAGAATGAGAGCTACTATTTACATACCTTAGACTGTGTCTTTATGAAGGTCTATTGATCTGAGAAGCTGAATGGTTTTATAAATATCCTTTATGGCTGACAAGCATAAAAATCTTCTAGCTCATATGTTATTTAAAGGACCAGTCAACACATTAGATTTGCATAATCAACAAATGCAAGATAACAAGACAATGCAATAGCACTTAGTCTGAACTTCAAATGAGTAGTAGATTTTTTTATAACAAATTTCAAAGTTATGTCTATTTCCACTCCCCTTGTACCATGTGATAGCAATCAGCCAATCACAAATGCATACACGTATAGTCTGTGAATTCTTGCACTTGCTCAGTAGGATCTGGTGACTCAAAAATTGTAAATATAAAAGACTCTGCACATTTTTTTTAATGGAAGTAAATTGGAAATTTGTTTAAAATTACATGCTGTATCTGAATCATGAACATGTAATTTAACCTGAGTGTCCCTTTAATAGACTTACTAGCTATAAGGAACTTACTTTCCTCCTAACCGTTACCTAGAAAGTTTGTTATAGCTGGCACTATGTATGCATATTCATTACTGTTAAACATTTAGAGAATATTGGTTATTGTATTTACTGTTCTTTTGATATGACTATGCAACCACTGAGGGCAACTATCCCACTGCGTAATACCTCTCCTATGCAGTTTCTATAATAGCTAGGCATTCTCTTGTTTTATGCTGATAAGCTATTCAAGTATCCTACATGCAGCATGATCTGTGGTAATACACTAAAGACCCATCCATTATAGTGTATGATCCCAATAATATGCTTGCCTGTATAGCCTCATACTGTGTATAATCTATATGGAGAAGTAAACTAAATTCCTCTTTTTGCAGATTCAGGTTTCTCTTAAGTTATGTTGTAGCTAGTTAATAATCTAGCTGAATACAATATCTACTTCAGTGTTTATCTGGTTTGCTTACAACCTACTTGCCATCTTATCTCTGGATTGCTTGACATTATACTATAAAGGGGCACTTTTCTATGTGGTTATTGTACTTATATACTCTTTCTTCTTTATAAAAAGGAGTTAAACCTTATTTGACTGTTGCAGCAAAGATATATAAGTGACCTGTGTTCAGACTATCTCATAATCTTCACTATGATGGTCCAGTTTCAGCCCCATTAATAGTTATACACACTATTACTCCAGTCTCTCAGATAGATAAGGCTCCAGCTACACAATGCAACTTTTAATCGCTTGGTAAATTAATCACTCTGGAAATTGTTTATTGCTATGTGTTCAGTACCGCCATCCTTGTGCTCAATTCATTTATAGGTTGGAATGTGTCTATATCTGTTTTATTACCTATTGCAGATGAGCAGTACCCTGTAGTCATGCCTTGTGCATAAGCAATTTACCATCAGACTTTGAGGTTAACCCTAAGGGTTGTATACAAACCTTCCTCACATTAATGCTCATTTTTGATATCCCTATGCCTTTAAAGCCTGTAATGGCTATTTATTTTCTTACATTTGGTTGCTAAACCTAAGTTTGAGTTTGCCTTGATTCCTATTAGCCAGCAATTGCTACCTTTAAAAAGGTTAATAATTACTGTTTTTAGTAATAGCATTTACATATTATCAACTATTTATTACAGGCATGTGTTCTGGGTTTCACTCTTTGTCATGAGTCTCACAATTCGGCATATCAAGGTATAGAGATACCCATGCTAACTTTTATTACTTAACAATAAGTTGTCTGCACATTTTCTCATATTTTTAAAGATAAATTCCTATTACATTACTAAGGAATTAGAAATATTGCATATGTAGATTAAGAGCAAGCAGTAGTGTTTCACTAGGTTTAGTATTCAGAATTATTTATCTTCTTCTATGGTTTACCTGTCCTTGGGTACAGGGCCCGTGCCCAGGTGGAAAGGTTAAACTTTATAAGTATCTTAGTAGTTTTTGTTTCTATTTCATATAATGGTGCACCCATATAAAACTGACTTACTTAATATAGGATAGCTCTTCTTTCACATATTATTTTAGAAATATACTAAATTTATATGTGACCCTTTTGTAATCGATCTTCTTAGTATATCCTCACCCTGTTAATTAGCCGGACACCAACCGCCCACTTTTTACTTTTTTTTCTTAGAACTCTGGTACTTCAAGCTATGACTACGGCTCTTTAGCTGAAATGCGTAAGCTTAACCTACACAGCTGTTCTGATTTTTTTTTTTTTTTTAATCTTGGTCATTGACGGTGTGACTATGGACTTTTTACTAATTTGCTTATGCTTAAATAAAATAATGTTATATTATTGGATATCGCTCTGCTTTCTCTTTCTTCAATTTTGTATCCTGTCCAGCATTAGAGCATATATATCCCCCCTTGCCAATTATCTTGATAGTTTGTAAGCCCACCTTGTCATAGACTGTTGCTAACAATTGAAGCCGGCTGGCTCCCTAACCTGGTTCTCTCTGCCTTTACGGATTGACATACACTGTCACACAAGATTGGCTTATATGGTACATACCCCCGATACGGACACTCCCACATCTTGACGGTTCCAAGGAGGATTGTTTTGGAATTTCCCGAGTGTAATTTAGCAGAGCGGGCCAGCTTTGGCTGCATAGCGGCATCTGAGCTCCCAGTACATCAGCACCCCCACGACTTGGCAGATTACAGAGGGAATGTCGGAACACGATGGGGTAAGCGTGTTCCTGTAGCAGCCCTACTAAATACTACTCTGCATATCACCTTTGTCGCAGCCTCATCCACGCCTAGGTTTCAGCAACAAGTATCGAAAGGGGTGTTAGTACCGACCATAGTATCAGTTCCATTATCGTTTGGCAGAGAGACTAACCAGGTGAGAAATGACCCAGAAAGACATACTGAGGCTCTGACGTAAGCCTGAAATTATTATTTGATGTGGCTCTGTAATAGATTTATATGCCTTCATCTGTATGCTATAAAACCTGAGGTCTGGGTCTCACTTTGAGATTTCATTTCTAAATGCATGTACATTTTTACAATATTAAGCATAATCTTGTGTGGGCTCCTCTCTCCAGCTGATCCTTGAGCTTTGTATTATAAATACTGGTGTACACACTATCCCCCAGTTTATGATATATAAGAAGGATTTCCCTGACTCAGAACTTTCTCTGAACTTTACTTCTTAATTGTGACCATAGCTTTTTTGTGCACGTTCCCTTGAAATATACCAAACTTAAATATTATACCCCACCTAGATGCCCAGGTTTAAGTGACTCATATATATTCCTAATTACATTTATAATTCTTATATATTATGTTTCACAGTTTACTACTTATCTTTTACAATACTATGGGTACACATGATGCATCTTTTATTTCTTTTTATATTAGAAAAAAAGTCATATACCCAGGATTTACTATGGATGCATATTCAATGCAAAACAAACATTGAAAATGCAAGGTTTACTTTGTACATGCTTAAACTTATCTGTGATGTAATGGACTGATTTTATATATGTGTCTATATATTTGATATGCTATTGTTTCTTTGTATTAATGTACTATTCGAAATTCCATATGTTTGTTATATTACGTTTCAAACCTCAATAAAAATCTATTTAAAAAAAAAAGCCACCCCAAAATAACAAATCCCCCTAATCTATAAATAAACTACCAATAGCCCTTAAAATGGACTTTTGTAGGGCATTGCCCTAAAGAGATAAGCTATTTTACCCCAAAAAAATTACAAAGTCCTCCTTAACACTACAATCCCCCACACCCCCCAAAATAAAAAACCCTAACTTAAAAAAGCCTAAAAGGCATTTGTATGGGCATTGTCCTTAAAAGGACATTTAATTCTTTTAGTGTCCATTAAAATAAAAAACCCTGATCTATAAAAAAAAATCCACCCCAGAAATAAAAATAAAGATCCTATCACAAACCCCAAAATAGGTACTCACCATTCCTGAAGATCAACGCTCCATCTGCATCCAGAGTGGAACCATCTTCAATCTTCATCCTGGAGGAGCAGAGGTGGATTGGCAGCGAGGTCATCCGTCATGGAGGATCCTCTACATGTGATCGTGCGCCACACACTAAAGCTTGAATGCAAGGTACACCTTTTATATAGGGGTATTCTTGCATTTATATTGGCTGAAAATTTCAAATCAGCCAATAGGATGAAAGCTGCTTATATCCTATTGGCTGTTCAAATTAGCCAATAGGATTTGAATTTTTCAGCCAATAGGAACACAAATTACTCCAATACAAAAGGGATACCTTGCATTGAATCTTCAGTGTGCGGCAGATGATCGCATGAAAAGGATCCTCCACGCCGGATGACCAAGCCGCCAATCTGCCTCCATTCTGTGAAGATGATCCCACGCTAAATGAAGATGGAGCCGTCTGGAAGAAGACCTTCACCGCCGGACTTCAGGAATGGTGAGTACCTATTTGGGGTGTGTTTTTTTCATAGATTAGTTTTTTTTTTTATTTTCATGGGCACTAAAAAAAGAGATAATTGCCCATACAAATGCCCCTTTAGGGTCAATGGGTAGATTCTTTTTTTCGTTATGTCTTTTTCATTTTGGGGGTTTGGGTGAGTGGAGGGTTGTACTGTTGTGGTGGATTTTGTATTTTTTTGTGTGACAGAGCTGATTTCTTTAGAGCAATGCCCTACAAAAGACCATTTTAAGGGCTATTGGTAGTTTATTGTTAGAATAAAATAATATGTTTTTATTTTGGGGTGTCTAATTTTAAATTGGGGTATTAGATTAGGAATATCTTTTTTATTTTGGATAATTTCTTTTTTTATTTTCTGTAATGTTAGATTTTGGTATTTTGTGTAATTTTAGAGTTTGTTATTTTCTGTAATGTTAGTATGTGTTATTTTGTTTAATTTTAGAGTTTATTATTTTTTTTGTAATGTTTTTTTTCCGTAGTGTTGGGATTTTTAAATTTTGTAATTTAGTTTTTTATTTTTGGTATCTTTTTTTTTTTTTTTTTAATAGTAATGTTAGGTTTATTTATAGTTTAAACTTAGGTTTTTTTATTTCACAGGTAAGTTTTTATTTATTGTTTTAAAGAAGCAACCTGGTCAACATACTTTTTTTTTTACTAAAAGGCATACAGTCATCTAAAACTGTGAATTTCAATTATTCAAACATGCAAGCCCATTTTAAAAACAAATTAATAAAACAAACAAAAATTATTTAAAAAAATAAAATACAGGAAGCATTTGGGTGTATTTAGACGTGGACCCCTTGCCCATTGTGCTCAGAGGAATATGGCTGCACCTCACTGACAAGGCCCACATAAGGCTGAAATGATTTCTGAGGCTGGACGGACCTTACTTGGCGGGATCAGGCTGATATACTTCAGAAAAGTTTTCCTCTATGAAAAGCACAACTGGTCAAAAAGAGGCTGCTCCTAGGTGGTAACTTACCATAGAAAAAGCTACTGAGCTGTTGTTCATTCTGGGTAGAGTGCTTTTCTCTTTGTATGCCTTTGTAGTATGACCCTGGGGAGGTCTCCCTATGGTTTATGGGGGAGACAGATGTGGACTCCTTGCCCAGTGTACTTAGAAGAATGTGGCTGCACCTCACTGACAAGGCCCATAGGAGGCTGGAATTTCAGGGCTGGACTGACCTTACTTGGCAGGATCATACTGATATGCTTCAGAAAAGTTTTCCTCTGTAAAAAGCACCCTGGGCTAAAAGAGGCTGCTCCTGGGTGGTAAATCGCCATAGAACTAGCTGATGAGCTGTTGTTCATTCCTGGTATGCAAATTAATATGACCCTGGGGAAGTCTCCCTATGTGTGATGGGGGAAACAGACGTAAACTCCTTGCCCAGTGTGCTTAGAGGAATGTGACTGCACCTCACTGACGAGGCCCATAGGAGGCCGAAACGATAGTCTGGTGTTGTCATGTTCCTTGTTCAGAGGAGAATTGCCTGGTATTTTGGGGCTGAATTCACCTTACTTGGTGGTATCAGACTTATATGCTTCAGGAAAGTTTTCCTCTGTAGAAAGCACACTGGGCTAAAAGAGGCTGCGTCTGGGTGGTAAATCGCCATAGAACTAGCTGATGAGCTGTTCTTCATTTCTTGTAGAGTGCTTCTCTCTTCATATGCATGTTCTCATTAAATACTTGGGCCTCGATCCGATAAAAATTGTCGCCCGCAAAAGCCGGCGACACAAAATTTTGCGCTGGTTTGGTATCACATATACGGCGTAACATAGTAGTTACGCTCGTATATTTCTGACTTCGGCCGTAGTTTTTTGGCCCATAGACAGGTATACCAAACCAGCGCAGTTTGGTATACAATATGCAGCGTAAGGGCTTACGTGGCGAAAATGGAGAAATCTTACTCCATTTTCACCTTGCCACAAATTGCAGGCATAGTAAGCCTTACGCTGTGTATTGGAGCCCCGTAACTCCCTAAACTACCTGCAAACTAAAACCTAACACCTAACGCATGCGCAATGCCTATCGACCTGTCGACCGCGAACTGCAAAATAAAACCTAACACCTAACGCATGCGCAATGTCTATCTACCTGTCAACCGCGATCCCCCGCCGCAATCCCTAATAAAGTATTTAACCCCTAAACCGTCGCTCCCGGACCCCGCCGCTACCTACATTAACTACCCCCTAATGTGAGCCCCTTACTCCACCGCCACCTACATTACCTACCCCCTAATGTGAGCCCCTTACACCGCCGCCACCTACATTACCTACCCCCTAATGTGAGCCCCTTACACCGCCGCCACCTACATTACCTACCCCCTAATGTTAATTCCTTACACCGCCGCCACCTACATTACCTACCCCCTAATGTGAGCTCCTTACACTGCCGACACCTACATTTCCTACCCCCTAATGTGAGCCCCTTACTCTGCCGCCACCTACATTACCTACCCCCTAATGTGAGCCCCTTACACCGTCGCCACCTACATTACCTACCCCCTAATGTGAGCTCCTTGCACCGCCGCCACCTACATTACCTACCCCCTAATGTGAGCTCCTACCCTGCCGCCAGCTATATTAAAATTATTAACCCCTAATCTAATCCCCCTACCCCGCCGCCAGCTATATTAAATACATTAACCCCTAATCTAATACCCCTACACCGCCGCCACCGATATTAACTAGATTAACCCTAATTATATTAGGGTTAAATATAGTTAATATAGATATTATATTATATATATTAACCCTAATTATATTAGGGTTAATATAGTTAATATACGGCTAGATTTAGAGTTCTGCAGCCAAAGGGGTGCGTTAGCTATGCATGCTTTTTCCCCCCCCCCACACCTTTTAAATACCGCTGGTATTTAGAGTTAATATACGGCTAGATTTAGAGTTCTGCAGCCAAAGGGGTGCGTTAGCTATGCATGCTTTTTCCCCCCCCCACACCTTTTAAATACCGCTGGTATTTAGAGTTCACAGGAGGGCTGCGTTAGGCTCCAAAAAAGGAGCATATAGCATATTTACCGCAACTGCAACTCTAAATACCAGCGGTGCTTACGGACGCGGCCAGCTTCAAAAACGTGCTCGTGCACGATTCCCCCATAGAAAACAATGGGACAGTTTGAGTTGAAAAAAAACCTAACACCTGCAAAAAAGCAGCGTTCAGCTCCTAACGCGGCCCCATTGTTTCCTATGAGGAAACACTTCCTAAGTCTGCACCTAACACCCTAACATGTACCCCGAGTCTAAACACCCCAAACCTTACACTTATTAACCTCTAATCTGCCGCCGCCGCTATCGCTGACACCTGCAGATTTTTTTTAACCCCTAATCTGCCGCTCCGTGCACCGCCGCCACCTACGTTATCCCTATGTACCCCTAATCTGCTGCCACTAACACCGCCGACCCCTATATTATATTTATTAACCCCTAATCTGCCGGCCCCAACGTCACCGCTACCTACCTACACTTATTAACCCCTAATCTGCCGACCGCACCTCACCGCTACTATAATAAAGTTATTAACCCCTAATCCGCCTCACTCCCACCTCAATAACCCTATAACAAATAGTATTAACCCCTAATCTGCCCTCTCCAACATCGCCGACACCTAACTTCAATTATTAACCCCTAATCTGCCGACCGGATCTCGCTGCTACTCTAATAAATGGATTAACCACAAATAACTACAATTAAATAAACTAACTAAAGTACAAAAAATAAAAAAGAACTAAGTTACAAAAAATAAAAATTATTATATTATTATTATATATTATATTATATTATTATTATATATTATATTATATTAATATTTACAAACATTAGAAAAATATTACAACAATTTTAAACTAATTACACCTACTCTAAGCCCCCTAATAAAATAACAAAGACCCCCAAAATAAAAAAATGCCCTACCCTATTCTAAATTAAAAAAAGTTCAAAGCTCTTTTACCTTACCAGCCCTGAAAAGGGCCATTTGCGGGGCATGCCCCAAATAATTCAGCTCTTTTGCCTGTAAAAAAAAAACATACAATACCCCCCCAACATTACAACCCACCACCCACATATCCCTAATCTAACCCAAACCCCCCTTAAATAAACCTAACACTAAGCCCCTGAAGATCTTCCTACCTTATCTTCACCATGCCAGGTTCACCGATCCATCCTCCGAAGTCTTCATCCAAGCCCAAGCGGGGGCTGGCGATCCATAATCCGGCTGAAGTATTCTATCAAGCGGCGGCTGAAGAGGTCCAGAAGAGGCTCCAAAGTCTTCATCCTATCCGGGAAGAAGAGGAGATCTGGACAGGCAACCATCTTCATCCAAGCGGTATCTTCTATCTTCATCCGATGACGAACGGCACCATCTTGAAGACCTCCAGCGCGGATCCATCCTCTTCTTTCGACGTCCAACTGAAGAATGAAGGTTCCTTTAAGGGACGTCATCCAAGATGGCGTCCCTCGAATTCCGATTGGCTGATAGGATTCTATCAGCCAATCGGAATTAAGGCAGGAAAATTCTGATTGGCTGATGGAATCAGCCAATCAGATTCAAGTTCAATCCGATTGGCTGATTGGATCAGCCAATCAGATTGAGCTCGCATTCTATTGGCTGATCGGAATCCTATCAGCCAATCGGAATTTGAGGGACGCCATCTTCAAGATGGAGCCGTTTGTCATCGGATGAAGATAGAAGATGCTGCTTGGATCAAGATGGTTGCCGGTCCGGATCTCCTCTTCTTCCCGGATAGGATGAAGACTTTGGAGCCTCTTCTGGACCTCTTCAGCCGCCGCTTGATAGAATACTTCAGCCGGATTATGGATCGCCTGCCCCCGCTTGGGCTTGGATGAAGACTTCGGAGGACGGATCGGTAGGAAGATCTTCAGGGGTTTAGTGTTAGGTTTATTTAAGGGGGGTTTGGGTTAGATTAGGGGTATGTGGGTGGTGGGTTGTAATGTTGGGGGGGGTATTGTATGTTTTTTTTTTACAGGCAAAAGAGCTGAATTATTTGGGGTAGGGCATTTTTTTAATTTGGGGGTCTTTGTTATTTTATTAGGGGGCTTAGAGTAGGTGTAATTAGTTTAAAATTGTTGCAATATTTTTCTAATGTTTGTAAATATTTTTTTATTTTTTGTAACTTAGTTCTTTTTTATTTTTTGTACTTTAGTTAGTTTATTTAATTGTAGTTATTTGTAGGTATTGTATTTAATTAATTTATTGATAGTGTAGTGTTAGGTTTAATTGTAACTTAGGTTAGGATTTATTTTACAGGTAATTTTGTAATTATTTTAACTATTTTAGCTATTAAATAGTTCTTAACTATTTAATAGCTATTGTACCTGGTTAAAATAAATACAAAGTTGCCTGTAAAATAAATATTAATCCTAAAATAGCTACAATATAATTATTCGTTATATTGTAGCTATATTAGGGTTTATTTTACAGGAAAATATTTAGCTTTAAATAGGAATAATTTATTTAATAAGAGTTAATTTATTTTGTTAGATAAAAATTATATTTAACTTAGGGGGGTGTTAGTGTTAGGGTTAGACTTAGCTTTAGGGGTTAATCCATTTATTAGAGTAGCGGCGAGATCCGGTCGGCAGATTAGGGGTTCATAATTGAAGTTAGGTGTCGGCGATGTTAGGGAGGGCAGATTAGGGGTTAATACAATTTTTTATAGGGTTATTGAGGCGGGAGTGAGGCGGATTAGGGGTTAATAACTTTATTATAGTAGCGGTGAGGTGCGGTCGGCAGATTAGGGGTTAATAAGTTTAGGTAGGTAGCGGCGACGTTGGGGGCGGCAGATTAGGGGTTAATAAATATAATATAGGGGTCGGCGGTGTTAGGGGCAGCAGATTAGGGGTACATAAGTATAACGTAGGTCGCGGCGGTGTGCGGTAGGCAGATTAGGGGTTAAAAAAATTTAATCGAGTGGTGGCGATGTGGAGGGCCTCAGTTTAGGGATACATAGGTAGTTTATGGGCGTTAGTGTACTGTAGAGCACAGGAGTTAAGAGCTTTATGAACCGGCGTTAGCCCAAAAAGCTCTTAACTCCTGTTTTTTTTCTGCGGCTGGAGTTTTGTTGTTAGAGTTCTAACGCTCACTTCAGCCAAGACTCTAAATACCGGCGTTAGAAAGATCCCATTGAAAAGATAGGCTACGCAAATGGCGTAGGGGGATCTGTGGTATGGAAAAGTCGCGGCTGGAAAGTGAGCGTTAGACCCTTTCCTGACTGACTCTAAATACCAGCGGTAGCCCAAAACCAGCGTTAGGAGCCTCTAACGCTGGTTTTGACGGCTAACACCAAACTCTAAATCTAGGCGATAGTTATTATATTATATATATATTAACTATATTTACCCTATCTAACTCTAACACCCCTAACTTAATTATTATTAAAATAAATCTAAATAATATTAATAATATTAACTAAATTATTCCTATTTAAATCTAAATACTTACCTATAAAATAAACCCTAAGATAGCTACAATATAATTAATAATTACATTGTAGCTATTTTACGGTTTATACTTATTTTACAGGTAACTTGGTATGTATTTTAACTAGGTACAATAGCTATTAAATAGTTAATAACTATTTAATAGCTACCTAGTTAAAATAATTACCAATTTACCTGTAAAATAAATCCAAACCTAGGTTACAAATACACCTACACTATCAATAAATTAAATAAACTAAAAATATCCAAACTAAAATACAATTAAAAACACTAAACTAAATTACAAAAAAAAACAAACACTAAATTACAATAAATAAAAAAAGATTACAAGAATTTTAAGCTACTTACACCTAATCTAAGCCCCCTAATAAAATAATAAAGCCCCCCAAAATAAAAAAATCCCCTACCCTATTCTAAATTAAAAAGTAACCAGCTCTTTTACCAGCCCTTAAAAGGGATTTTTGTGGGGCATTGCCCCAAAGTAATCAGCTCTTTTGCCTGTAAAAAAAACACAATACCACCCGCTAACATTACAACCCACCACCCACATACCCCTACTCTAAACCTACCCAACCCCCCCTTAAAATACCTAACACTAACCCCCAAAAGATCTCCCTACCTTGAGTCGTCTTCACCCAGCCGGGCCGAACTCTTCATCCAGATGTGGTCCTCCATCCCGGCGATGTCTTCATCCAAGCGGCAAAGAAGAGGTCTTCCATCCCTGCGATGTCTTCATCCAAGCGGCAAAGAATAGGTCCTCCATCGGGGCGAAGTCTTCCTCCAAGCGGCATCTTCAATCTTCTTTCTTCCGGCTTCTTCCGACCTCTGACGTGGAACATCCAGCTGGCCCGACGACTGAACGACGAATGAAGTTTCCTTTAAATGATGTCATCCAAGATGGCGTCCCTCGAATTCCGATTGGCTGATAGGATTCTATCAGCCAATCGGAATTAAGGTAAGAAAATCTGATTGGCTGATTCAATCAGCCAATCAGATTTAAGTTCAATCCGATTTTCTGATCCAATCAGCCAATCAGATTGAGCTTGCATTCTATTGGCTGATCGGAACAGCCAATAGAATGCGAGCTCAATCTGATTGGCTGATTGGATCAGTCAATCGGATTGAACTTGAATCTGATTGGCGAGTTATTTTTTGTAATTTAGTGTTTTTTTTTTTTTGTAATTTAGTTTAGATATTTGTAGTTTATTTAATTTATTGATAGTGTAGGTGTATTTGTAACTTAGGTTAGGATTTATTTGACAGTTAAATTGGTAATTATTTTAACTAGGTAGCTATTAAATAGTTATTAACTATTTAATAGCTATTGTACCTAGTTAAAATATATACCAAGTTACCTGTAAAATAAGTATAAACCCTAACATAGCTACAATGTAATTATTAATTATATTGTAGCTATCTTAGGGTTTATTTTATAGGTAAGTATTTAGATTTAAATAGGAATAATTTAGTTAATATTATTAATATTATTTAGATTATTTTAATAATAATTAAGTTAGGGGTGTTAGAGTTAGATAGGGTTAATATAGTTAATATATATATATATATATATATATATATATATATATATATATATAATAACTATATTAACTATATTAACCCTAATATAATTAGGGTTAATATAGTTAATATCAGTGGTGGCGGTGTAGGGGGATTAGATTAGGGGTTAATGTATTTAATATAGCTGGAGGCGGTGTAGGGGATTAGATTAGGGGTTAATAATTTTAATATAGCTGGCGGCGGGGTAGGAGCTCACATTAGGGGGTAGGTAATGTAGGTGGCGGCGGAGTAAGGGGCTCACATTAGGGGGTAGGTAATGTAGGTGGCGGCGGAGTAAGGGGTTCACATTAGGGGGTAGGTAATGTAGGTGGCGGCGGGGTCCGGGAGCAGCGGTTTAGGGGTTAATAACTGTATTAGGTGTGGCGGGGTCCGGGAGCGGCTGTTTAGGGGTTAATACATTTATTATTAGGAGAGTGAGGGGGGATAGCGGATAGAGGGTGTCGGGCTATGTTTGGGAGGCGTGTTAGACAGTACGGGAGATTTAATACTTTAGTCAGTGTTTGTAGGCGCCGGCAGTTTCTAAAGTGCCGTAAGTCACTGGCGACTCCAGAAATTTGTACTTACGCAGATTTCTGGACATCGCTAGTTTATCCGACTTACAGCACTTTAGCAATTGCCGGCAGGGTATATTGGATAGCTTGAGTTGCGAGCTGAAACTACAGGCGGCAGGGGTTCCCTCACTTACGCCGTATATCGGATCGCAGCCTTGAATTTTAAAGATAAAGTTGAGCAACCCAGGGCCTACCGAATGTCAGGACCTCCTATACTGGAAGGACGGAAGGTACTAATATTTCAAGATTACTCCTCAGAGGTCATTAGGAGATGCCGCAAATTCTCACCATTCTGTAAACAACTAATGGATAAAGGAAGAAATGTAGCACTACTATTCCTTGCCAAGCTAAGACTACAGACATCTAGTGGACTGAAGTTCTTTGATTTGCCAAAACAACTTCAACTATTTCTTCAATCTGAAGATAAGGAACCCGGGGAGAACAACTTTAGGGAAGATAACCAAACAGCTGAAGAAGTTCCATGAAACAAACATGAAAAGAATCAGTCTTTAACGGACTAAAAGGTAATCTTTCTACAATGCTTGATAATGAACAGATAATGGAGACAAAGGCAACATACAGAAAAAAATGTGCTGGCATATCCTTTTTGTACCATTTTCATAAGGGGGGGGAGTTTATAGGGAAATGAAGAACCTAGACGTTCTAGAGTATTTGGTTCTAAACTGTTCTTATGTTATTTTTGTTACATGTGTTTTAATTTGTTTTAGTTTAAAGTTTTAATTCTGGTTTTGAAGTACAAATGTGATATCACTCCACCATTCCCCTACAATGGTTTTCTTTCAAAGGAAGAGGTGAATGAAATAGGAGGTTTATGACCCAGCCCAGAGGTTTAAGATCCATTCAAAACAGCAAGTACCATGCCTATTGCACCACACCTGTAACACCTATGTAACGCTATTCATACACACCCTAAACCCTAAAGGAACATAATGGCTAACACTAAAATAAACTTGATCACCTGGAACATAGTATATTCAACACCCTAAAAAGCAAGAGAACTGATACTGCCATATTAATGGAAACACACCTTGCAACAGTGGAACATCAAAAGCTAAAACAGAACTGGGTCCATGAAGTTATCAGCTCCTCATACTCAGGAGGTCAGGCTAGAGAGGTTGCCCTTTTGTTTAGGAAGGGTTTACCATATAAAATATTACATTAAGATCTTGATCCAGAGGGCCGATATATTTTATTACACATAGAATTAGGTGAAACTCAAGTAGCGCTAGTAGGAGTATATGGCCCTCTTGACAATAAAGACATCTTCTGGTCCAAAATGACTCATCTCCCAATCATAGTAGGAGGAGATTATAACTTTGAACCTCATGTCCCTCTAGACAGATACAGAAACCCTGCCTACACTTCACTTACAATCCAACCAGGAGTGTATACTAAGTGAGACACTAGGACTCAAATTAAATTTCAGAAAGGACTTAGACTAATAGAAATCTGGCGAACATGTAATCCCGAAGTTAGAGACTACACATGCATAGCCCCTTCAAAACATACCCTTTCTCGTATTGACTATTTTTTAATCTCATAAAAAAATGATGGAGTTAAACTATCTGATCACGCCCCAGTAAATTTAACCTTAACCACTAAAAAAGATCCTCCTAAAGAAAATAGGTGTTTTTTTTACAACAAACCTTTATAAAGATTCTATGCTCCTGCATTATTTAATAGGTGAGTGACAAGCTTATTACACTCTTAACACACAGCACCTTCAGAACCCCCAGCTTTTTTGTAAAGCTGCTAAAGCAGTTTTTAGAGGGGTTGTTACAAACTATGCTGCTGGAATTCGGAAGAAATCAGTGGCAAAAGAGGAAATACTGTTTAAACAATTAATGAATAAGTACCTTAAAGCTCCAAATAAAAAACACAGAGAACATTACAAACAAACCAAGCTTGCTTGAGATAACTTTTTACTGCGAAAAACCCTAAAAGCCACAAATAAGTCACAAGGAGATATACTCCTAGATTACGAGTTTTGTCGGTAAAGACCTGCGGGGCTAACAAGCCTTTTTTTTCCAGTACACACTTTAAACAACGCTGGTATTACAAGTTTTCTGAATGGCTGCGTTAGCCTCAGAAAAGTGAGCGTTGCGCAAAATGTAGCTCCACTTCTACCTGTAATACCAACTCGGAATTAAGGTAGGAAATTTGGTTTGATTGGTTGATTTAATCAGCCAATCGGATTGAAGTTCAATCCGATTGACTGATTGGATCAGCCAATAGAATGGACCTCGCATTCTATTGGCTCATCCAATCAGCCAATCGGATTGAACTTCAATCCGATTGGCTGATTAAATCAACCAATTGGATTTTTCCTACCTTAATTCCGATTGGCTGATAGAATCCTATCAGCCATTCGGAATTCGAGGGACGCCATCTTGGATGACGTCATTTAAAGGACCAGTCATTCGTCGGGTAGTCGTCGGCTGAGGAGGATGTTCTGCGCCGAAAGTCTTCAAGATGGAGCCGCTCATCGCCGCAAGGATGAAGATAGAAGATGCCGCTTGGATGAAGACTTCTGCTGGATGGAGGACCTCTTCTGCCCCGATTGGATGAAGACTTCTTCCGGTCCGGATGTCCTCTTCTGCCCCATCGGATGAACACTTCTGAACGGATTGGATGACCACTTGTGCCCGGCTGGGTGAACACGGCTCAAGGTAGGGTGATCTTCAATGGGGTAGTGTTAGTTTTTTTATGGGGGGATCGGGTGGGTTTTAGAGTAGGGGTGTGTGGGTGGTGAGTTGTAATGTTGGGGGGTATTGTATTTGTTTTTTTTACAGGTAAAAGAGCTGATTACTTTGGGGCAATGCCCCGCAAAAAGCCCTTTTAAGGGCCGGTAAAAGAGCTGATTACTTTGTAATTTAGTTTAGGGTAGGGAATTTTATTATTTTGGGGGGCTTTTTTATTTTATTAGGGGGCTTATATTAGGTGTAATTAGTTTAAAATTCTTGTAATATTTTTTTATTTTTTGTAATTTAGTGTTTTTTTTTGTAATATAGTTTAGTTTATTTAATTGTATTTTATGTTAGATAATTGTATTTAATTTATTTAATTAATTTATTGATAGTGTAGTGTTAGGTGTATTTGCAACTTAGGTTAGGATTTATTTTACAGGTAATTTTGTAATTATTTTAACTAGGTAGCTATTAAATAGTTATTAACTATTTAATAGCTATTGTACCTAGTTAAAATAAATACAAAGTTGCCTGTAAAATAAATATAAATCCTAAAATAGCTACCATGTAACTATTAGTTATATTGTAGCTATCTTAGGGTTTATTTTATAGGTAAATTATTTAGATTTAAATAGGAATAATTTATTTAATTATAGTAAATTTATTTAGATTTATTTAAATTATATTTAAGTTAACGGGGTGTTAGGGTTAGGGTTAGACTTTGGTTTAGGGGTTAATAACTTTAACTTTATTATAGTAGCAGCGACGTTGGGGGTGGGAGATTAGGGGTTAATAATTGTAGGTAGGTGGCGGCAACGTTGGGGGGGCAGATTAGGTGTTAATAAAATTTATTATAGTGTTTGAGAGGCGGGAGTGCGGCGGTTTAGGGGTTAATACATTTATTATAGTGGCGGCGATGTCCGTTCAGCACATTAGGGGTTAATAAGTGAAGTTAGGTGGCGGCGACGTTGGGGGGGGGCAGATTAGGGGTTCATAGGTATAATGTAGGTGGCGGCGATGTCCGGTCGGCAGATTAGGGGTTAAATAATTGTATTATAGTGTTTGCGATGTGGGGGGGCCTCGGTTTAGGGGTTAATAGGTAGTTTATGGGTGTTAGTGTACTTTGTAGCACTGTAGTTAAGAGCTTTATGTTCCGGCGTTAGCCCATAAAACTCTTAACTACTGACTTTTATATGCGGTAGGCGTCTTGGAGGTAGAGGCTGTACCGCTCACTTTCTCCAAGACTTGTAATACTAGCATTAGGCAAATCCCATTAAAAAGATAGGATACGCAATTGACGTAAGGGGATTTGTCGCAGAAGAAAAGTGAGCGGTACACCTGTACCTGCCTTACTCGTAATACCAGCGGGCGTTAAAAAGCAGTGTTAGGACCCCTTAACACTGCTTTTTAAGGCTAATGCAGAACTCGTAATCTAGCAGATAGTCTCTAGACTTGAATACATTCAAAAAGTATTCACTGACTAATATGCTAAGCTTTACAGCCCCTAGAACTCAGATAAAGAACAGATAAACAAATTCCTAGAAAACCTAAAATTACCAAAACTCTCAGATGATCAAATATGTATGTTAAATGCCCCCATAGAGCTGGAGGAAGTGGTTAAGGTCAAACAAAACACTCCCCTTGGTATAACCCCAGGCCCAGACGGAATGCCAGCTAAGTTCAATAAACTAATGAAAGCCGAGATATCTGGAACCTTGACTAGTCTATATAATAGCATAATCTCAGGACAAACGCAAACTAGTCAAAGATTTACTGAAGCTAATATTAGTATAATCTTAAAACCAGGGAGGGATACTCTACAACCAGAATCTTACCACCCAATCTTGCTGCACAACAGGGATTATAAAGTATTGAGAAAAATATAAGCGATTAGAATAGGTCAAGTAATACCATGAATCATTCATAAAGACCAAAATGGATTTGAGCAGTGCAGATCCCCAGTTAAAAAAATTAGGAAAGGTTAATTAATATTGTCTTATTTTTGGAAAAATAGAAACGATCTCCAGCTATTCAAGCAACCCAAAACATGCATGCTAGCCTTAGACGCAGTAAAAGCCCTTTGATAAGGTGTTGTGGGGATACCTCTTCCCAACACTTGAACATTTCGTTTTTTCTGGTAACATTCCTAAGGCCATGCAAAACATTTATAAAGAACCAATAGCTGCTGTCATTGATAATGGTAGAGTTGCCACGACCTTCCCTCTCCACAAAGGTACCAGGAAGGGGTGCCGCTTTCACCCCTGTTGTGTGACATCGCTAAAGAGCTGCTTGCCCAGGCTATACGAGTAGAAACAGAGGAATTAACAGTAGATACATTCATAATGCATTTATCTTTATATGCAGATGACATGATACTATTCCTCTTGGACCCACACTCTAATCTACCTCACCTTATGATACTCATCCACAGATTTGGTGCCATCTCAGGTTACCACATAAACCAGGATAAATCTGAGCTGATTTAGCTAACTAAAAAGGTTCCCCAAGACATCCCTGTATTTGACTTTAAGGTAGTTACAGCCAAGTTTAAATACTTAGGAATCAAATTGTCACTTAACCCTTCAAACTGGTATGGCCTTAATTACACTCCTTTACTTAAAAAAAATCATAGGCCAGTTGGACAACTGGAAAAGCTTACCTCTATCACTATCAGGACGGATAAACATAATAAAAATGATAATTTTCCCAAAGTTACTATATATATTCCAAATGCTACCAATACTATTAGAAAGAAAAGATCTAAAAACACTTAACTCTAAAATTCCTTTGGGACAATCTAAAAAAAAAAGCGACCCCCCCCCAAAAAAAAGCCTAAGACTAAGACTTAGTCAGCCAATAAGATTTCAGTAGCTTTCTTCCTATTGGCTGATTTCAAAATTTCAGCCCCAAATTGAACACGGTACCTTGCATTCAATCTTCAGTGTATGACAAACATCAGATGAAGAGGAGCCTCCATGCCACTGAGGAATGCCGCTGCCACGAGGACTGCCACCGTGGACTGCCACCGTTGAGGAACACCACGAAGGATCCACACATCGTGGTAGACAGCTCCGCACCTCCGCTCTGAGCCGCCTTTGTTTCAGATGAAGATAGAAGATGATGGACAATCGCATGAAAAAGAGCTCCACGCCGCTTTGGACCACTGATCAGATCCGCCACTGACCTCTGCTCCGCGCCGCCTTCTCTCCAGATGAAGATAGCAGCTGATGGGGGACTTAGTATTTTTTAAACATAAAAGAGCTGTTTAACTTAGGGCAATGCCCTACAAAAGTCCCTTTTAAGGGCTATTGGTAGTTTAGTTTAGATTAGGGGGGCTTTTTTTCATAGAGATTAGGTTTATTTTTTTATACTTCTGATAATTTTGTTTATTTTTTTTAGATTCATTTTTTGTAATTTAATGTTAGGATTTTTTTTTATTGAGGTATGAAATAGTACAATACAAATAGACAATACTTCCAAAGTCATCAAATAAAAACGAACCATTGTACTTTTGAGTCTGTTATGTCACAGAGTAATTACTATAAACAAAAAGTATACCTCATATTTTCTAATATTTTTCATTTGCAAAGAATAAGAACATTCTCCTAGAAACCTATAAGCCTCTCTTAAGCCTTAACAAACTGATACCATATTATGAAAATTGCAGAACCCAACTGTAAAAGTTAAGACATTCTTAATTATAATATAAAGTAGAAAACGGTAAGGGCCTGTTGCAACATCTTAAAAAAGAAAAAGAAGCACAAAAAGATGAATAAAACAGGTAGCAGGGAATTAAAATTATGAAGGTATATATATATATGTGTATAGGGTAAATATATTTGGTAGCTGTAGGTATGTGGTGTTCAATGTAAAAGTAAATATTTTACTTGTAAACAATGCTAAACAATCCTGCTAAGCTAGGTAGAAAAATTAAAGACAATATTATGTTATATGCGAGTTGTACTTATATATAGAATAAAAAGGGAAATTGGTAATGGTTGTGGTATAGACAAAACAAACCGCGTGAGTAATCCTCCTATACTAGGAGGCTTATGTGGTGGTGGTGGGGGGGGGAGTGGAAGTTTAAGTGTAGCAGGTAACATATATTATGTGGCCTTGTAAAGTGATATAACTAGATATGAGGACTTGTGGGCATGTGAGTTACTAAAGAAGAAGTAGAAATAAGCTAAGTACGTATTGGACTAAAATTATACCTGGCACAGTGGGGTGCAATATGAAGAGAAGTATAGCTATTTGCAACCGCCTCAAACCTTCAAAGAGTATAAATACTAAATGTGAAGCAATAGCCTGCAATAATAGTTAGTTAGTGCTATACAAGTGGGTCCACATAGACTACATATACACTAGATGAGCATTGCTTAAACAATATTAACAGTTTGCATATTGTGGGGTGTAAATATTGTCTGAGAGTTAAAATCATACCAAGTCACGAAACATAAAAACAATATTAACAGTAATGCCGTTCGCTATCATACCGTAGGTTTAAAATGATTAAGGTACAGGGTCTGCAGTCGTATTGCTAATAGAAGCCATTGAAATCTGTAAGGATTAAAAAAACAAATTGCAGGCATACCTATATCAATCTAATAAAAAATACCCAAACTGAGTATAGTAAAGGGGCGCTATCTTATAAAGTATGCAGTAAATATGACTTAATTGATGTCACCAGATGGGTAATGTACAAACAATATATATATATATATACAAATATAATGGTTCACCACAGATAGAGTTAAACCAATATTATACTATAAATAAATATAGCAGGGTTATAGACACACATATATATATGAGTACAATAAGTCCCGATTATACAATAAGGTCACAAAAGTATCCAAGGTGAGGTTATAACGATATCAAGCAGCTCTCCTCGAGGTATAAGGCCATCCACATCAATAAATTTCTATAAAGAAGCAGAGAAGGCGCCACATAGCGTAATTCTGTGAGATATAGCAAGTAACTGATAGATAACTCAGATGCACTCACGTTTAGTAAAGCATCAAGATGTGATGCAGGCTGGGCAGGCCGGAACCTTAGAGTTGTCCGGTAAAACTCTCCTCTCAGGCAAGATCTCCCCCAATGCCAGATGGTAATCACAGGATAATGGTGCTGTTTGATTCAGCTGTATTATCAACTCCAGCAATATCGAGTGTAAAACCAGGCAGGAATGTCCAGAAACAAAGTAGCAAGTGGTATAAGATAAAAGTGTTTATTTTAACACATTTAAAAACACAGCAACGTGTTTCTCAGTATCCAGTACTGTTTCCTCAGGCTGATAAAACTATACAATACTTGCTACTAAATATACACAAATGAAACCAATCAAAAAGTTGTTTGGACAGACACACCCTCATTTACCTTAATTGGTCACATGATTCACAGGTATACACAAAACCTTTGTTAGTATTTCCCATATGCATGTATTGGTTAACATCATAAATATACAATATGTGAAACACAAGTCTTATTCGTATGTGTAACAACAGTATGTTACCTAGATGTATATGTAAACGTCACCTAGTTGTTATCTTTATGTCTGTTAGTGTCACTTGATAAGAGTAATCTCTATTAAGCTATTCCTACGATTAAAATCTCAATTTTGATAAAATTGACACTCCTCTATGCTAACTGCTCGAAATATATGACAGATCATATGTACATCTAAAACACCTCGAACACATCAGTGAATGTCAGCATCTGCTTCGATAAAATATTTGTGTTCTGATGTTTATGTTATTATACACTTTTTGCACCTCTTGGTAGACATTACCTTAGTGTCCTTAATGCAGGGCTAAGATTTGCATGTGAAAAGTAGTAATTTTTTAAAAAAGTACTTTCTCTCGATCATAGTTCATCTAATGGCGGTGAGCCGTGACAGAGTACACACAGGCTACACATTAGCCAATAAGGAAAGTGCTCGTGACGTATTGATTTCCTATGGGCACTAGTCATAAAAATAATACACGCCCTCGACAAAACCTGCCAATCACACAACACCTTATGTGTTCAACGATATTTTATGAACAGTATCCGGCTAATTGGATATAAGTGATAGCAGACTTTCAACGTACAATAAATGAAGGTTATACACTATTCGTATTGAATGTGCATATATTTAAAAATTATATAATGAATTGTGATTATTTACAACTAATGTTTTTTTGTTGTATATTTGTATTTGTATATATATATATATTGTTTGTACATTACCCATCTGGTGACATCAATTAAGTCATATTTACTGCATACTTTATAAGATAGCGCCCCTATACTATACTCAGTTTGGGTATTTTTTATTGTGTTATTAAGCTCATTAGGCCTTGCTTATAGGGTGCAGCAATCATCATGTTGTCTAATAGTGAAAGACACAACCAAAGAATGTTATTAACATCTAGTTTGCCTAAACAAGTGAATAATGAATCACAACAACAAACTCAGAGTGCTAATAACCCCACAATTTACAATTTATTTTCTAATCTGGAAGAACTAATTAACACTGAATGTAGGCATTGGTGGGATTTAGACACCTTAAAGAAATATGTGAACAAAAAACAGGTCCCGAGGGGACTCCGCATTTTTAAAAATTGTTCCTTTAAAAATGATATAGAATTGTTGTCTAAATGGGAAGATATCCTAACAAATTGTTCTCTGAAACTAATAGATTTATTGATTTCACATAGGGAAAATTTGGTACAGAAAATAAGTGTAGAAATTGAAAATACACAAATCCTCCTCAATGATTTTAAATCCCACAAAGAATATGAAGAACTAAATAAAATGGTTCTAGAGAAAACAGAAAAATTCCAACAAGACATTATAGCCAGAAAATTGAAAAAAATGGCTAGGGATGAGGAAGATTATTTGAACAATATAGTATATACTTATAACAAAGAAAAAACAAAACAATTGTCACAAAATACCGGTGAACATCTAAATGGTAATACATTAGACACTGAATCTGCCAATCACATTGAATCTGCCAATCACACTAATAACCAAGAGTGGATACTGGTTGAGAATAAAAATAAAAATAGACATAAAAACAAAAACAAACATCATAACACTGGAAACAAAAAACACTACTATAAGGGGAATTATGCTCATAATAACAAAATGTCAAGCTCAGAACATTATCCTTATGATTATGATTTGAGACAGAAATTAACAGATAGTAGGAATTACCATAAGAGTGGTGAAAATCAATTTTCAAATAGATATAGAGCATTAGAACAACTCCCCTTACGACAGAAAGATAATCAAATTGCTACCATGTATTCAGAAAGAAGTAGGAACACTAATACATATCATGATAACTATTATCAGACCCCTGAAAGACCATCATACTCTGATAAAACAAGAAATACCAACACACATAACGAATCTCAACATCATTTTTTAGACAGACGCCCAGCCCCAAGATATTCACAAACCAACATAGCACATTATCTGGAACCCCTCACCACACATACCCCGAAAACCAAATCAAAAAGGGTACACGTAGAAGAGGATCTAGAGGACATAATAGAGCCTCGAAAGAAAAGAGATTACAGACATTAAAACAAGGGATCTTTAATTTATCGTCCCATAAATTAAGTGACGACGAAATAAGAGTCCTAGGAAAAGGGCTTTCATTCAGCCCCTCCAACAAACATAATTTATTTAATTTGTTCGTGGATTTGAATAGTTTTACGAGGAAACTCTCTTTGCAAAAATATTTTGCTAACAAAAAACTTAAAGAAACTAATGCAATACCCATTCTTACAGACCAAATGGAAAGTAGAATCCAAACGAACATTATATATAGTGAGCCTGACCTTTTGGCTGAACATCTGTTAGATGACTATGTACATACCTCTTTCAAAAAAAGATCTAATTTTACACCAATACTATCAGAAAATACACACATTGAATTGTTTAAAGAGCTAGTCTTGGAAGATTTTTCAAAGTTACCCAAAAGAATATATGGAAGACATAATTTGAATTTAGGGGAAAAGATCGCACTAAACAATCTTAAAAATAACCGTGAATTAGTCATCCGCCAGGCGGATAAGGGGGGGTTGCATTGTTTTACAGAACATTACTGATTATCTGACGGAAGCTAAACGTATTTTAGATGACAAAGATTATTATAAGAAACTAATTTCAGATCCCACTGAGAAATACACCAAAACATAGAGGGGTATCATTGAGTTTGGATTTAAGGAGGGAATCATTAACAAGAATGAAAAAGAATATCTAATTCCTATCAAACCCAATTCAGCTTTTTATTATCATCTCCCAAAAATCCACAAAGACCAACAAAATCCACCTGGTCGTCCCATCATTGCTGGGATTGGGAGTTTAACTGATAATGTCTCAGCATATGTGGATTAATTTTTACAAAAATACGTTATTAATTTAGAATCATATATACGTGATTCCACTGACCTTCTATCCAAGCTCAATGATTTACCCTCTAATAATAAAAACTGGTTATGGATAACAAGTGATGTCAACTCATTGTATTCTAATATACCACATAGCAAAGGCTTAAAAGCAATACAAGAAGTCCTCGAAAGTGATGTTTATATGCCATATTTACAAAAGCAATTTATTCTGCAATTAATATCATTCATATTAGAACACAATTATTTTTTATTTCAAGATGAATATTATCTTCAGACACGGGGTACCGCCATGGGCACCAGGTTTGCCCCAAGTTTTGCCAACTTGTATATGGGCAAATTTGAGAGTGATTACATCTATAACTCTGAATATGGGGCAAACCTGGTGTTCTATGGACGGTACATAGATGATCTTATTATTTTATGGAAGGGTGATGCTATTTCAGCCGGTTCCTTTATACAACATCTCAACAGCAATAATATGGGGCTATCCTTTGTCAGTTCAATTGAAAAAGAATCTGTTATATTTTTGGATTTACAATTAACATTTTCCAAAACTGGGCATATAGAGTCCAAAAATCATTTTAAAAATGTTGATTGCAACAGTTATTTAGAATTTTCCAGTAACCATTATTTACCATGGAAAAGAAATGTCCCTTATGGACAGTTCAAGCGACTAAGAAGAAATTGTAATAATTTGTCAGATTTCGATACGCAAAGCCAAATATTGGTAGAAAGATTTTTAGAAAAAGGATACCCTAGAGAGCTAATTAGGGGAAGTTTCAATAGAGCAAGAACTGATAATAGGGAAAACTATTTTCAAAAAAAGTCTTTGGAGGACAAAATGAAAGAAAATAAAAACACAAATAATACTAGTATGTTTATAACACAATATAATACTAATCATAAATTAATTAATAATATAATGAAAAAACATTGGAGTATACTAATGAGAGATCCAATACTTAAAACAAATTTGGAGAAGTCACCAAAGTGTGTGTTTAGACGAGCTCCAACATTAAAGAATCTATTAGCCCCTAGCAAAATAGTCATTAATAAGAATAATACTAAACCCCCGACCCTTAGAAGAGTGCAGGGATCTCTTACACACATCCAAAAGAGAGTAATCAATAATAATAAAAAAGGGGTTTTTAAATGTCTAAAGAAAAATTGCAGAATGTGCAAATATAGCACAGTAGGAAATACCAACTTTACATCTTATTCTAAGGGGCTTAGCTTCCCTATACAAGACCACCTTACTTGTGCATCATCATATATAGTATACCTGCTGACTTGTCAATTTTGTAAAATCCAATATGTAGGGCGCACTTGCCGCATAGTTAGGACGAGATGGAATGAACACTATAGGAATATGAAAAATAATTTAAAAAACCATAGTGTTCCTAAACATTGCCATTCTGTCCATCAAGGCAACCTGAATATATTCCAAATTACTCCCATTGAGCACATTCCCCCCTCTCACTCATATAATAGATATAATAGATTGCGCCAACGCGAAACATTTTGGATATACCAATTGGGCACTATATATATCCTAATGGCCTTAACATGAACATGGATTTAGTAGCTTTCAATCAATAAAGTACATTTATGAAATACAAATTATATGTTCACTTAGGTTATGCACTTTAATATAAGTAAGCACAATCACTAACGTTAAGTATTCACGTTTTATATAATATACACCTATTACACATATTATAAATAGGAGTATAGCAATATCATTGCACTTCTATTAATTATTAACACTCTAATAATTTTCAACAACTCTATATGGCGATTTATATATCGCCATTTATTTTGGCACACTTATAACAATAGATCACACGCATCAAGGACATCTAATCCTTGTATTAAATCGTAACACACTGAGATATCACAAAGTTCACTATAGCGATTATGAAATTTTACACTCCATTCACTCTAGTAATTGTTATTAGTACACAAATATGGTGCTGTAATTTGATTGGCTGAAATGGCCAACTCCTATGTTCGTATGACACACACAAAAAAACATTAGTTGTAAATAATCACAATTCATTATATAATTTTTAAATATATGCACATTCAATACGAATAGTGTATAACCTTCATTTATTGTACGTTGAAAGTCTGCTATCACTTATATCCAATTAGCCGGATACTGTTCATAAAATATCGTTGAACACATAAGGTGTTGTGTGATTGGCAGGTTGTGTCGAGGGCGTGTATTATTTTTATGACTAGTGCCCATAGGAAATCAATACGTCACGAGCACTTTCCTTATTGGCTAATGTGTAGCCTGTGTGTACTCTGTCACGGCTCACCGCCATTAGATGAACTATGATCGAGAGAAAGTACTTTTTTAAAAAATTACTACTTTTCACATGCAAATCTTAGCCCTGCATTAAGGACACTAAGGTAATGTCTACCAAGAGGTGCAAAAAGTGTATAATAACATAAACATCAGAACACAAATATTTTATCGAAGTAGATGCTGACATTCACTGATGTGGTCGAGGTGTTTTAGATGTACATATGATCTGTCATATATTTCGAGCAGTTAGCATAGAGGAGTGTCAATTTTATCAAAATTGAGATTTTAATCGTAGGAATAGCTTAATAGAGATTACTCTTATCAAGTGACACTAACAGACATAAAGATAACAACTAGGTGACGTTTACATATACATCTAGGTAACATACTGTTGTTACACATACGAATAAGACTTGTGTTTCACATATTGTATATTTATGATGTTAACCAATACATGCATATGGGAAATACTAACAAAGGTTTTGTGTATACCTGTGAATCATGTGACCAATTAAGGTAAATGAGGGTGTGTCTGTCCAAACAACTTTTTGATTGGTTTCATTTGTGTATATTTAGTAGCAAGTATTGTATAGTTTTATCAGCCTGAGGAAACAGTACTGGATACTGAGAAACACGTTGCTGTGTTTTTAAATGTGTTAAAATAAACACTTTTATCTTATACCACTTGCTACTTTGTTTCTGGACATTCCTGCCTGGTTTTACACTCGATATTGCTGGAGTTGATAATACAGCTGAATCAAACAGCACCATTATCCTGTGATTACCATCTGGCATTGGGGGAGATCTTGCCTGAGAGGAGAGTTTTACCGGACAACTCTAAGGTTCCAGCCTGCCCAGCCTGCATTACATCTTGATGCTTTACTAAACGTGAGTGCATCTGAGTTATCTATCAGTTACTTGCTATATCTCACAGAATTACGCTATGTGGCGCCTTCTCTGCTTCTTTATAGAAATACCTATATCAATCTAAATATAGGTTTGTATTCCACTTTCTTAGGCGGTTAAACCATATCACTCGGGCATGGGCCCTATACCCAAGGACATGTTCCTCCGCTATATTGAGAATTAGGTAGGTCCTAATGGTAAGCTATTCCCTGTCTGCAGTCTATTAAGCATAACATTTCAAACTCCCTAGTAATAGAGTAGAGTTTGTCTGTAATTATATGAATATTGATAAGTCTTTTAGCTCTAATAAGTTTGGATAAATTAGTGTAGAGGAACATGATAACAGTGTAATAAAAAACAAAAAAAATTTCTTTCATCCCTTTTCCTCCCTCTCTCTGTTTTTCTGTCCCTACTTTGTATGAGAGAAAATATGTATGATCAGGGTGACACTAAAATCTAGTATGATGGCCTCTACAGGGAATTTTGTATATCATTAAGCACTAAGGTCTTAAGGGGGGATAAGCTCCAGCATTACCCATAAGGCAAACATATAAAATTGCTGTAATATTTCACATTCAAATGTTTGTATGTAGCTTAGAAATTAGGGTGACTATACAGCCTAGATATGAGGGAACATATATGTAATGCTACAGGGTGAACATTATGATATCCCATTACGAACCAGGGGTAATAAGAGGAAGGGAAAACAAACACACATGTGACGGGCTGTTAAGAAAAAACAATACTAGTCCAGGTCCTGTATAAAAGTCCCCATTTTTCAGGACTATACACCATCATCAGGGACATTTTAACTAAAGGTAAGAGTCCTAAGTCAGTCAGCAGCAATGTGTCTTCCCAAAACCAAGTCACTTTAGGAGAGAAGAAGGGCCGATAGTGGGTATATGAACATGGTATGCTTCCTTAATGCTGTGCGTTTAAGATAAAAGTTCAGCCTACACCTGAGCGCCCTTGAGCTTGTTGAGATCTTATCATAGGCAAAATGCCTCCAAGGCTGTGCAGGTCTACACTGTTCATCCAGGTGTCAACTAGGGCTAAATTCTGAGATGCCCTACGTTCCCTCCAATCACCCTCCAGCTGATTTATAGCAATCGGCATGCAGAGACTCCCTAAAACTGACATGGAGAAAAAGTCCAGGAGCTGGTGGTGCTTGAGTTCGGGAGCAACCAAAGGCACCGAGGGCATAGGGTGACCTGTAACGTTGTGGCTCGATCCAGGTTTCTCAAAGCTCCCATACTGCTCATGCAGTGTGGAGGTCTCAGAAACCCACACACTTCTCCTCAATTCCATTTCTGATCCCACTAGATGCCATGTGGGTGCTCCATATTTGAACGGGGTGGCTGGGGCATCATTTTGCAGACTCACCTCTGACTTACTATGTTATCGACAAGAGCTATATCTTCTATCCGTGTCATCCCACATGGATTTCCCAGATGATCACACGTGTTCCTTTTAAAGACCACCATTAGGTTCATAATAGCTGCAAAGAATGCTTGTATATTCATGCTGGAAGATTAGTGGAGATGCGGCCTTACAACCCAATATGTTGTTTCACGCCTTATATTCCAGCAGCGACACTAGTATGTATTCAGTACCCGATGTCAGGGTTTCTCACAGCGGTGCTCGGAATAACCTCTGAGTCCCAGGAACGTGGTAGTGTCATTGGAATTGACAATATTTGTTCCGCAGATGTCAATATTGCCGCACGGGAAATCCAGACGTAGTGTACGTTCTAATAGTACCATGCTGTTATGGGCTCCAGGGTTCATTCTAGGTAATAAGTATAGCACAGGATATAATTTCTCAAGGTTTTGGTTATAGGTATAGGCAGATAAATCTTTGTTATTAAAGTTTGAACTGGGAGCTCCATCGATAAGTGACCATTCGCTTCACTAGTTGGTTCTGCCCCCAAGGACTTTTTATTTTAATTGTAATTTAGTAGTAATTGGGGTTAATATAGGGGTGTTAGGTTAGGGGGCTTAGTAATTAAATTATGGCTAGATTACGAGTTTTGTGGTTCTAACTTGCAAGTTATTGTCACCGCTCACTTCCCTACAGCGCTGTTATTACAGGTTTGCAAAAACCCGGCGTTATCAGGCAAGAAGTGAGCATAGAGCAAAATTGAGCTCCATACTGCACTCCAATACCAGCGCTTCTGAAAGCTGCAGTGAGTTGGTTTTACGTGCTCGTGCACAATTTCCCCATAGACATCAATGGGGAGAGCCGACTGAAAAAAAGTCTAACACCTGCAAAAAACAGTGTAAAGCTCCATAACGCAGCCCCATTGATTCCTATGGGTAAACAAAATTAATGTTTAAACCTAACACCGTTACATGAACCCCAAGTCTAAACACCCCTAATCTTACACTTATTAACCCCTAATCTATAGCCCCCGACATCGCCGACACCTACATTATACTTATTAACCCCTAATCTGCTTCCCCCAACATCGCCGAAACCTACATTATATTTATTAACCCCAATATATTTATTATCAGCCAATCAGAATTAAAGGTGAAAAAATACTATTGGCTGATGCAATCAGCCAATAGTATTAAGCTTCAATCCTATTGACAGATCCAATCAGCCAATTGGATTGAGCTCGCATTCTATTGTCTGATTGGAACAGCCAATAGAAGGCAAGCTCAATCCTATTGGCTGATTGCATCAGCCAATAGGATTTTTTCACCTTTAATTCCAATTGGCTGATAGAATTCTATCAGCCAATCGGAATTCAAGGGACACCATATTGGATGACGTCATTTAAAGGAACCTTCATTCTGCAAGAAGACTTCGATTGAAGAGGATGTTCCGCGCCGAATGTCTTGAAGATGGAGCCGCTCCACGCCGGATGGATGAAGATAGAAGATGCCGCCTGGATGAAGACTTCTGCGGGCTTGGATGAAGACTTCGGCTGCTTGGATGAAGACTTCTGCCGGCTACGATGAGGACTTCTGCCGCTTCGTTGAGGATGGAGGTCCGGTCTTCAAAAACTGTAAATGGATCTTCGGGGGTTAGTGTAGGCATTTTTAAAGGTTTATTGGGAGGATTTTATTTTTAGATTAGAGGTTTGGGCACTTGAAAAAGAGCTAAATGCCATTTTAAGGGCAATGCCCATCCAAATGCCCTTTTCAGGGCAATGGGGAGCTTAGATTTTTTTAGTTAGGATTTTATTTGGGGGGTTGGTTGTGTGGGTGGTGGGTTTTACTGTTGTGGGGTTGTTTGTATTTTTTTTTTACAGGTAAAAGAGCTGATTTCTTTGGGGCAATGCCCCGCAAAAGGCCCTTTTAAGGGTTATTGGTAGTTTAGTTTAGGCTAGGTTTTTTTTTATTTTGATAGGGCTATTAGATTAGGTGTAATTAGTTTAAATATCTGATAATTTCTTTTTTAATTTTGTGTAATTTAGTGTTTGTTTGTTTTTGTAATTAGGTAATTGTATTTAATTTATGTAACTTATTTAATTGTAGTGTAAGGTTAGGTTTTAGTGTAAGACAGGTTATTTTTTATTTTACAGGTAAATTTGTATTTATTTTAGCTAGGTAGTTAGTAAATAGTTAATAACTATTTAGTAACTATTCTACCTAGTTAAAATAAATACAAACTTGCCTGTGAAATAAAACCTAAGCTAGCTACAATGTAACTATTAGTTATATTGTAGCTAGGTTAAGGTTTATTTTACAGGTAAGTATTTAGTCTTAAATAGGAATTATTTAGGTAATGATAGTAATATTTATTTTGATTTATTTTAATTATATTTAAGTTAGGGGGTGTTAGGGTTAGACTTAGGTTTAGGGGTTTATAACTTTAGTATAGTGGCGGCGACGTTGGGGCCGGCATATTAGGGGTTAATAAATGTAGGTAGGTGGCGGCAATGTTAAAGGTGGCAGATTAGGGGTTAATAATATTTAACTAGTGTTTACGATGCGGGAGTGCAGCGGTTTAGGGGTTAATATGTTTATTATAGTGGTGGCGATGTCCGGAGTGGCAGATTAGGGGTTAATCATTTTATTTTAGTGTTTGCTATGCGGGAGGGCCTCAGTTTAGGGGTTAATAGGTAGTTTATGGGTGTTAGTGTACTTTTTAGCAATTTAGTTATGAGTTTTATGTTACAGCTTTGTAGCGTAAAACCCATAACTACTGACTTTCAGTTTACGGTATGGATCTTGACGGTATAGGCTGTACCACTCACTTTTTGGCCTCCCAAGCAGACTCATAATACCGGTGCTATGGAAGTCCCATTGAAAAAGGACTTTTTGAAAGCTGCGCTAATTACGTTGCGTTATGGCCAAAAAAGTGTGCGGTGCAGCTAAACCTGCAAGACTCGTAATACCAGCGGTAGTGAAAAAGAGCCTTAACTCTGCTTTTTCACTCATACCACAAAACTCGTAATCTAGCCGTTAGTTATTTGTGTTGTGGGGGATTGGCGATTTAGGAGTTAATAGGTTAATTAGGTTTATTGCGATGTGAGGGTTTGGTGGTTTAGGAGTTAATTAGGTTTATTGCGATTTGGGGGTTTTTCTCTCTCTCTCTGTATATATTCATATTATATATATATATATATATATATATATATATATATATTACTGCCCAATGCTGCTCGATTTGCCCCCTACACTGTGCTTGGTGGTTTACCGTGTCTGCATTAAAAGAGCCTATGGAAGTGCACTCTCATGGGCCCTTGGCTGCCAGGCAATGCGAACGGGAGGTCACAATAACATTGCGCCTCACTTGTAATACCGTGAGCTCGTATTACTGAGTGGAGCACAAATATTGCGCTTGTGAAAGCGCAATATTGCGATCCACTTGTAAAATAGCTATAATTGTTTAACTTGAGTGTATTAAGTGATCAAGCTCAAATAAAAATGAGTGTGCTGCTTTTATGCTGGGCTCATTTCTGAATCAATTATAAGAAGATAGTTTGAAAACTAATACATTTTCTCTTCTGATTTTATTAATTGTCATTTTTAATTGAACAGTATAGTTATCATTTTTGGGGAAGACGGGAGAGGATTATTTATTTAATTTTTATTGTGTGTTTTGTTCCATTGTTGTTGTGGCTTGCAGAGATAATTGATAAATAAACCGAGGAGGAGAGAGAGGGTGAATATAGTTGAATGGAAAAGATAAGAGGAAAAAGGGATAAACAACTTTTTTAGATAAAGTAGGGTTAGCTATCATAGCATGATATTTTATTACTAAATAATTTAAGAATGTCTAGGTCTTATATTCGGGTGTAGTTTGCATGTTAAAGGCATATCCATAATACAGTTTGGCTAAGCTTAGATTAATTTTAGGCCCAAAGATAATCGAGAAGTCTTGGGATTTACCTGAGTGTTTATTTTTATGATTTACACCATATTACATGGGGTACAGAAGGGTTAATATACATTTTCACTTGTATAGAAGTAGATTTGTTTTTCCTTTATTGTTTGATTTTCATGTTGATTGTTGACAATACCTATCCGTACTGGATTCTGTGAAATCCCAGAATGATATAATTCTTTATTGATGTAATTCTATTTAAGTATACAATAAAGCTTTAAAAAACAAAAAGTTATAATTTTTTGCTGTATTTAGAACTGCTTGTAAATGTGGGACAATAAACAATATGGATTTCATATATTTAGGAAAGAATTACTTCAGTGTGCTATTTACTATGCACCCAATAGAAAATGTCATTATTTCTTTTAGTGGCATTTTCACATATAATATTTCTGCAAACTTGTTTTCTAAAAAAGCTGAAAACCATGAGTATAATTTGTGTGGGTACCTCACAAAAAAAGTTGTATTTGATGTGTAAATGTGTTGAGGATCAAGCAACTAACAAAAGCAGACTGAATTAATATAAAGGGAGCAAGTGAAGGGATGGGCTTCCTGAGGGAAGAAAGGGTCATAAAGAGGGAATGTGAGCATGGGATCCTCTGGAGAAAAAAGAGGAGGGTCCCATGAGTCACAGATAGGGGAAGTGGGTTTTTCTAAGTACAAGGTGTGGTGAAAGGTGAGGGGTGGGGGAAGGCATAAAGGGCAGGTGATACAGGAAGCAGGTATCACTAACCTTTTTTCTTCGTTTCAGTGCAGAAAGGTTTGTTTGGTTGCAGAGATGACTTCCAGAGTCAGGAAAATCCCTAAGAGGTTTCTCAATGATGATGAGACAATCTGGAGGTCAAGAGGTTTGGCAGCGCAGATGAAGCTGAAAAAAGGAGAAAAGATTATCATCTCAACAGCGAGTATCCTTAAGTGGTCCTTCTGTGTCTCTTACTGTTTTTCCCTCTGGGTCTGTAGCTGCTAAAAGTAAACTAATGCTAGAAAAAGAGTGCCTTAGGGCTACTTTGTAGCAATGTGAAAAATGCAACACTGTCTATTGTAGATCATTGCATGTGCTAACACACATATAATGTTATAAGAAATATAATGTTATAGGAAATAGTGGCTAATAAGAGCTGAGATGAGAATATAGAAAGTCGAAACATAATAAGGCGTGATGTTTAAATGAGTGTAATGTCTCTTGATCTAATATTGAATAATTGAGAATATCAGTCTTGGCAGATATCTGATAAACATACAACTAGTAATACAATCGTTGACTCTTAACCCTTTATTGGATAAAATGCAGAATGAGTATGATATATCTCATATGTCTCATATAGACATATTTATGTAGTAGAACGTATTAGAATGTAATAGCGTACAGTAATATAACAGAGCATATACAAATGCGATAACATATGAATGTATTATAACATGTATTAAAATGTGGTGATTGCTGCAGCAATAAAAATGACTCAGAGCATAAAAAATGAAATAAATGTAAAGTGAAAACCGCCTTAAAGTGAAACAAGACAGTTTTAGCTTTCTTTTCACTTGCCAGTGTGTTTAAAAACTTGAAAACATATTTGAACTAACATATATTATAGGTGCAATAGTGCTATGTTTAGTTTAACACTAGCACAGCACAGTATTCAATTTGTATTCAATAAACACTGTACCTGTAAAATTACTGTAGTAAAACTTGCCAAATTATAGCAGAGACACAGATTGCACTGTAATGCTGTAAACAGAGTGAACTGTGCATAACAAAATGGTGCCAGTGACATTTCTAGCAATCTCACAATGATTACAGCACTGTTTCAAAATCCTTGGAGGATGAACTTCAGCTCCACAAAGCTCTGTATTAGCAAAGCGCTGTAAAGTGAAGCGCTGTAAAGTGAGGTATACCTGTATATATTTGCTAGCACATGCAATGATCTACAATAGATAGTGTTGCATTTTTCACATTGCTACAAAGTAGCCCTAAGGCACTCTTTATCTTTTCTTTGCTTTTTATATATGTTACTTTTGTATATACAAGTAGCTATAATGTTTTGACATTTATTTCACAAATCACTTATTATTTCTAACACTGTGAAAAATCGCACACAGTGGAGCCTTTATTATTTATTTCTCTATTGTTTAATTTTTTTTTTTTTTTGCACCTTCTGTTGATTTGTGTATAACTTTTTGTTTAATAAGTTTCTCAAGCATGTGCTCTTGCTTATAATTGAATACAACAGTTAGAATTGAATATAACTGATATAATTTGCACATCCTGTAACTGCACATGGTCAGACATATTGCCAGGTACTGTATGCATGTTCTATATAAAGTTACACTTGCATATATAATACATTTCTACGCCGCACTTAACCCACTCCTCTTATGAAGACGGCGCTCCTACTTTGCACAACACTATTGTGTTGGGCTAACGTTCACCTCCAGTGAGCCGGTGTGGTCTTGTCACGAGGCGCAGAAAACTATAATTCTTTGTCTAAAAGTAAACTAAGGGTCTGATGTTGAGGTAGAGTGCATGTCTGATGGGTCTGGAGATCTTGAGAGTTCACCTGTGCTTATTAACTCCCCCATGAGTCAGAGTGTGCTCTGCGACCAGGGATATAGGCCATAATTCCCTGCAGTAGATGCTGGGAGTCAGGCTGCCCCTACTCATCATTCTCATGCTGATAATGTGCTACATACTAGGCCTAATGGTGCTGGCAGTCTGGCCTTCCCCTTTCACCATTCCTATAATGATAACATGCCCCATAGTAGAACTAATAGACATAATGAATATGGCAGCAACCCTAAATATATGGCACCCTGGTTGCTATCCTGCTCGCCATCCCACGATTCAAGTTCAGGCTGCTCTCCCTCCCCTTCCCATTGTATTCCCATCATGTGCGCTCCCTATCTAGGATCATAGACTCCAAGATGGTGACTGGGTGTGACCTGCCCATCAGCTTCCTTCCTCTGTTGCGTCCCCTCGCGTAGGGCCCAAGATGTTGACTGGGAGTGACCCGCCTCACCATCTTCCTTTCTTTGTTGTGTCCCCTTGCAATGATGTCATCCAATCGTGCCCGCGGTCACATGGTATGAAGCATGATTACGATTCATCAGAGATAGGCTCACGTGACCAGGTGCATTCCGATGACATCAGTGTGAGTTGCAACGTTAGTTGGAGAGAGGGCAGGGGGGAGGAGGAGTCCAGGAGACCGTCGAGCAGCGCTGCTTCAAGCGGATTGGCCCCAATCATTGTAGGCGTGTTGTCTTCCCTGGGACAATGAGTTTTGGGTGGGCATGTTTGGGAGGGGGATAGGAGACAAGAGGGTTTTAGAGCAGGCAGGGTAGATAGCAGTAGGCAGAGCAGTTTTAGCAGGGAGTATATATGGCTAGGCCTAATACTAGTATTGTGTCATATAGGTTCCAGGCTGGGCAACAGGATAACAGAAGGGCAAAAATGCTTAGGACTAATTATATGAATAAGAGGGATAGTAATATTATTTGATGTCAATGGTAAGGCTTATAGGAGGATGGAAGAGGTAGACAAGGCCAGAAATAGGGGGCAGGTGGGAGCAGGTAATTCTGATGGTAGCTGTATATCTGGGGAACAAAGAGGCATTATCAGCAACACAGCGGGCTGTACAGGTTAACAGACACAGAGATAATATAGTGGAAATTGATAATAGTAACAGAATTAATGGTATGGATAATTTACAGGCAAATGGATCCCTTCCCACAGTCCCAAGGCAAGGAGGAGCAGCTGAAACAGAGTCGCTCAGCATCAGCAGTCAGATCAGTGTAATGGACACAGAGAGGCAAGGCGGACGTACAGTCGTAAGGAGTCTGTGGGAAAACAAGGTAAGAAATATGTCTGCAGAAGGGGTTTACCATCTGATAGTTCTTCAGATTTTGATTCGGAGGATGATAAAGTAAAAGGGTAAGGGAATGGCATATGTTAAAAATAATGAAGAAGATTTATGCAAAACAGGGAGAGGAGAGATTAAGGGTTTCAAAGGAAAAGGATATAGAACAGCCTAATAGGAATTTAATGCAGATGACGAGTTATCAGCAACAAGGTTGTTGCCGTTACCGATACATTTAAAGGCAAAAATAGTCAAAAAGCTGAGAAAGGTAAATATGTAGATATTTTTTAAATAACCAGGGAGGCTGTAGCATGGAAGTCTAGGGGAGGTGAAGGGAAAAATCATAAACTGAAACAGACTTTTCCAGAATGGGTGAAATGGATGTTAATTTATGCTGAGTGATTTTTAGTGGCAAATCCGGATAAGGTTAATGGCATGTTGAGGTATATTCGCCTTATAGCAGAGTGCTATACTACATATGGGAGGTATTCATGGAAGGACTATGATGTGGAGTTTAGAAGAGGCAATTTACAGCTGGGTGAGAGGGACAGACAAGATTTTGGGGTAAAATGAATGGATCTGTGGTAAAGGGTGGTAAAGAATGCTGAGCCACAACAATTTAGGCCTATGAGTAAGACGCAATTTTTTGGGAAATGGGGTAGAGGGGAAGCCAAGGATTGCTGGGCGTACAACGATACGAGGTGTAATAAAGGGAATTCCTGTAAATATAGGCACGTGTGTAGATATTGTAATGGAAATTACAATATCTAATGTAATGGAAATTACCCTGGGGTGGATTGTAGAAGGGTTTGGTATATTTCCTGGATTAAAACTCTAGGGGACATGAAACCCAATTTGTTTTCTTTCATGATTCAGATAGAGAATACAATTTTAAACAACTTTCTAATTTACTTTGATTATCTAATTTGTTTCATTCTCTTGGTATCATGTGTTGAACTAGCAGCAATGCACTAATGGTTTCTAACTGAACACATTGTTGAGCCAATCACAATCGGTATATATATATGCAGCCACCAATCAACAGCTAGAATCTAGGTTCTCTGCTGCTCCTGAGCTTGCTAGATAACCTTTCAGCAAAGGATAACAAGACAAGGAAGCAAATTTAATAAAATAAGTAAATTGTAAAGTTTTTTAAAATTGTATTTATCTGAATCATGAAAGAAAATGTTTGGGTATCATGTCCCTTTAAACATCCTGTAGCACAGAGGTCTGAAAATGTCTCGGCATTGAAATTTTTACATTTATATAAGTTAAAAAATAGCAAATTGTGTGCTAACCATATTCTTACTTCTCTCTGTTCTACTATTTCTGCTCTGTTCACTTATTTAACCCTTATTTCTCTCTCTCTCTCTCTCTCTGTCTGTCTCTCTTTCTGTTTACAGTCTATACTTCCCACTCTGATACATAATTAATTTAATTGTCTTTCATTTGGCCTCTATTTTCTTGCTAAATTCTATGTATTTATTTCTTCTCTGATTTGTTTTTCTCTGTGATGTAGATAGCAATAAATCTCTATACTATTTGTACCTTGAGAATAATGTTATGTACATGAACTACACATTCTCAGTCAGAGCTAGTACATCAGAAAATGTGCACATAAGACTATGGAAACTCCTCCAAGAATGAGAAGCTGTTCTTTTACAACTGCTTGTTTGCAAAAGCTGCTTTACATACAAAGGTGTCTTTCAGACTTCACCAACTATACAACTGTTCCAATTGCATGATGTATGATGACACTTGTGAAGTGTGATAAATAAAACGTTAGACATTGTTGCAAACACTGCTGCCATTTGGTTTTCAAGACACATAAGCATGACTCAAGAACCCCTGAGCATATCTAAATTTCATGAAAATGTCATTTTGACTTTCATGCTCATTTAACACATTATTGATTTTAACTAAACTACAACCTTACATTAGCTACAGTAAGAAGCAATGAGGACTTAAAAATAAAGGGAAAACTGAAAACAAACATCCTTTATCTTTGTTAAAAGCAGCAAATAAGTTTGAATTATTTTTGCATGATAAAGGTAAAAGTAAATGTAAAAACTGCACAACTGATACTTAGGCAAGAAATGCTCAATGGATTAGGAACACCAGCTGTCTTCCAAAAATACTGGACAATCTGTAGGTGACTTGGCATGATGGTCTGTGGGGTTACACAATTCTCACTCACCAAAGCTCAACCCTATACCCTTCTCTTGCTCTTCACTTCTTTCTGCTCCATATTTGTAATCCATTTAGGCATAGAAGACATTTTTCTTTTAACACAAAGGGCTCTGTGTACAAAGCAGCGTAAGCTGATCTGTAGCCCTTGTGGAGCAGATTCCCACATGAGAGCCTGCTTCCCACAATGTAAGAATCAGCTTTCATTAGATCACTGCTTCTTACACTCGTCGCCACCTCTGCTGACTCAGGGTGATTGACAGGCCATTCTCTTGTGCGATTGGTCGAGTGAGCATGCACTAAACACTCATCAGAGTGTGTAACGATGCATGTAGACCAGCGGAGAAACAGAGTCACTGCCTTTATGCATTGAAGATGTACGGACAATTTCTCAAGTTGAGAAGCTTGTCCGCACTCCAGTTAATACATGGGGGTCTGGTTGAATACTGGTCACCTGGCAACCCTAACTACTATAGGCTGACAAATACATGTATAATTTAAAGCAATCTCTTTCAGATAGAACACAAAAAACCATGAGTCATTTGTTCTTCAAATAAATTTATATAGGACATCTCTAACCAGCTCTCAGTATTTTAAGGAAAAGCTACAAAAAAGAAAATAAAGAAAAAGTCCCTGGTTCTTGCTACAGGCCAAAAGCACCCCACCACTTAATTATTCCGCATGGGTCATTAATATAACTAGGTACATTTTAGTTAGATTTATACATCACAACTGGTTACAAGGCTTTAGACTTAGGTAGCTGTTAATAAAACCCAGAGGAATGATGTCCTTGAGAAAAGGTTATGCTTTCGCTCTTTGATTGCCTTAAGTCTGAAATCCCTTGAGTGGAAAACAATGTTTTTTGATCATTAATTACAAGCTGGAGACTTAAATTTGCAAATATGAAAGAGAAAAATATGTATATTAGTTTGATTCAAAGCAAAAATGTAAATACTAGGAGAACCAAACATCACCAAATGATGAAAATTTAACCCAATTGTTCCCATAAGTAGACCACACCTCATGTGGTGTAAGGTAGAAAATACATTGTTCCGGTAATATTTATACAAAGAAACATTAGACTAACTGAATAGTCTGCCGATTCAAAATGTATGCTATTTTGTACTTGTACACAGACATTGGTACGGTTGTCCAACTGCTGCTCCTAATTGACTAATTGGCAGTGTTCTGCTCAGTACTTTTGATGTGATGTGTTTAAAGGAAAATTAAACTTATTATTTTTCATTAATGATTCAAAAGGGCATACTTTATTTTTCTTTTTTACTTTCCAATTTATATTATCAAAAGTACTTTCTTTTTCAGTACTATTTGTTGTATGAGCATAACTAGGTAAGTAGCATGCATGTTAGTTAGACACTTTTGAGTACTAGCTAGAGGCAGTGTTTACAATGTCTAACATTGTTAAAAGCATTCTTGAAAAACAGCTGCCATATAGTTCCCCAGACAGGTGCACACTACTGAGCCTACCTACCTGCTTTTCAACAATGGATACCAAAACAATAAAGCAAATGTAATAATAGAATTATACTTGAAAGTTGTTTTATATTGTGCATTTAAATCATGAAAGGGGTATATGTCTCTTTAACTCATTTGCTCGTATTAAACCCAATGTTATGTAAGGAGCACAATGCAAAAATTGTAAGCTGTAACAAATGAGTATTTTACATACTGACCCAACATTTTCCTTAAACCCTTTATTTTTTTGGTTAAAACATTTTTACTAATAGTATATGAGCAATGATTTTATTATTATTACTATTATTATTAACCCCTTTACAGAAATGTGATGTGTATATATACATAGAATCAAAGCAACATAGCTTTTGATAGCAGATAAGAGCCAAAGGCCCAGCAAGTCTGCCATAATATTTACTAAACGTATCTAGTTTATAAGAAAGCCTTATCCCACAGTGTTTGTCACTATAAAGAAGCGCTTCCTCAAATTACTCCTTAATATACTACTTTCAGCAAGAGATCATGACCCCTTGTTCTTGATTTTTTTTCTTTTTATGTAAATACTCACAGCCTCAGCTTTACTAAGCCCTTTAATAAACTTGAAAGTCAGTTTCATATCACCTCTTCCCCTTTTCTCCCATAAGCTATACATATGAAGGTCATTGATTCTCTCCTGGTACATTTTATTTTTTAGACCATGTACTATTTTGGTAGCGCTCCATGGCACAGATTCCAGTTTGTTTATATCCTTCTGGAGATATGGAGATATAGGGAGTGGAAGGGGCCCTACGCTACAAAAGGGAAAGCCAGGGATGGGAAGCTACACTACAGATAAAAGTTGGAATGGGGGAACCCTAACTAATGATCACCGGAGGGGGGAGGTGTAGGGACCACTACACTACAGAATAATAAAAAAAATAATAAAAAAATGTAATAAATGTAAAAAATTATATATATATATTAATATAACACACAGAAAAAAATCCAACACTCACCCACAAGCTCTCAACTAAGAGAAAAATCAGCAATGGAAGAGTTAGTTACCGCATCTGGCCAAATGGGAAAAGCCCAGGTACCTTGTCAAGGTTTCTTCCAAAAAAACCTGGGTCCCTAAACAGCCACACAATGCAGGCTCACAATCAAACAACTGTGAATAAAAGCAACTGTGAAAAAATGGAGGGTGCACAGGCTTATGTAATCTCCCCAAACATATACAAAACACAGGTGGGGTCAGCACTCTCAGGCCGGACTGGGTACACATCCCATGACCCTGCAACATGCACAGCCCTGGGTGCAAACCAGCACTCTCAGGAAGCTGCACTGTCACCAGAGTCACAGGCAGTTAACACCAGTCAGGCCTGGGTGCAAGGCCCAAACAGGGAAAATTAAAAAAAAAAAATAATACATTAATATAACACACAGAAAAAGCCTGTGCACCCTCCGTTTTTTTTACAGTTGCTTTTATTCACAGTTGTTTGATTGTGAGTCTGCATTGTGTGGCTGTTAGGGACCCAGGTTTTTTTGGAGGAGACCTTGACGAGGTACCTGGGCTTTTCCCATTTGGCCAGATGCGGTAACTTACTTTTCCATTGCTGCTTTTTATCTTAGTTGAGAGCTTGTGAGTGAGTGCTGGACTATTTATGTGTGTTATATTAATGTATTATTTTTTTTTTTAATTTACCCTGTTTGGGCCTTGCACCCAGGCCTGACTGGTGTTAACTGCCTGTGGCTCTGGTGACAGTACAGCTTCCTGAGAGTGCTGGTTTGCACCCAGGGCTGTGCATGTTGCAGGGTCATAGGATGTGTTCCCGTTCCGGCCTGAGAGTGCTGACCCCACCCGTGTTTTGTATATGTTTGGGGAGATTACATAAGCCTGTGCACCCTCCATTTTTTCACAGTTGCTTTTATTCACAGTTGTTTGATTGTGAGCCTACATTGTGTGGCTGTTTAGGGACCCAGGTTTTTTTGGAAGAGACCTTGACGAGGTACCTGGGCTTTTCCCATTTGGCCAGATGCGGTAACTAACTCTTCCATTGCTGCTTTTTCTCTTAGTTGAGAGCTTGTGAGTGAGTGCTGGACTTTTTCTGTGTGTTATATTAATGTATTATTTTTTTTGTAATTTTCCCTGTTTGGGCCTTGCACCCAGGCCTGTCTGGGGTTAACTGCCTGTGGCTGTGGTGACAGTGCAGCTTCCTGAGAGTGCTGGTTTGCACCCAGGGCTGTGCATGTTGCAGGGTCATTGGATGTGTACCCTGTCCGGCCTGAGAGTGCTGACCCCACCTGTGTTTTGTGTGTATATATATATATATATATATATATATATATATATATATATATATATATATGTATATATATATATATGTGTGTGTGTGTATATATTTATATATATATATATATATATATATGTGTAGGGGGTAGGGTTAGAGAGCTATTTGTGGGGGATGATTTGAAGAGGATCACTAAACTGCAGGATATATATATATATATATATATATATATATATATATATATATATATATATAAAATAATAATACTTTGAAAAAAACTAAACTGCATACTGGCAGACTGTCTGCCAGTACTTAAGATGGAGGTGTCCAGTGGGAGATGAGGGAGGGAAGAGAGCTGTTTTGGAGAGATCAGAGAATGGGAAGTATCCGGTAGGAGGGTAATTCTTTACACTAAAATTACAAGCTACATGATTAACCCTTTCACTGCCAGGAATAATAACAGTGTGGTGAGCAGCTGCAATTAGCAACATTCTAATTACCAAAAACTAATGGTAAAGCCATGTATGTCTGCTATTTCTGAACAAAAGGGATCCCAAAGAAGCTTTTACAATAATTTGTGTCATGATTGCACAAGTGGTATGTAAATAATTTCAGTGAGAAACCCAAAGTTTGTGAACAAGTTAATTATTTTTTTTATATGATTGCATTTAGCGGTGAAATTGTGGCATGAAATATACCAAAATGGGCCTAGATCAATACATTGGGTTGTCTACTTAAATATATATATAGTTTTGACAGGTAAATAAAAAGACAACAACAAAAAAACAGCGTCAGGCCTGTAACGATCAGGCATCTATGTCCATATGGATGTCTGGAGCTCAGGAACTCAACCGGGAGCTTCCTGCATCTCGGACATATATATATATGATAGGCAAAGTACTGCATGACATATATATGTCCTACTGGGTTAGGGGTTAAACAACTTTTAATTTTACATCTATGATCAAATTTGCTTCATTCTCATGGTATCCTTTGTTCCAATAGCTGCAATGCACTACTGGGAGCTAGCTGAACAGATCAGATGAGCCAATGACAAGAAGCATATATGTGCATCAACCAATCACCAGCTATCTCACAGCAGTGAATTGCTGCTCCTGAACCTACCTAGGTAAGCTTTTTTTTTTATCAAAAAGAACTAAGCAAATTAGATAACTGAAGTAAATTGGAAAGTTGTTGGAAATTGCATGCTCTATCTGAATCATAAATCCCTACATTGACAATGAGTATACACATTCGTCCTGCTTTGTTTTTTTATTTATTATTTTCTTTGTTTTTTGCCCAGAATTAGATACATTAATCATAATACGAATACCACAAACATCCCATGTTGATTTACTTGATCTATTTTGTAGAACATGAACTTTGCATTGTCAGGTATTTTTATGTATCACAAGACATCACCTTTATATAGAAATAGTTAACTTACCTTATTATGATTTATGAGCGTTATTTGCATAATCTGTGTTGTTTTTCATTTTCAAAATGTAACTTTAGATTTCTCTGCAATAGCACTCATTTTCCTTAAGGTTGCAAAATGTGAATGCTTGTGTCTGCAATCTTAAACATCCCCCGAGAGAGAGCGGTACAGGTATTGATTATTCTTAGTTTAAAACTATGGCAATGCATATCACCATTATTTTTACTCTTTTTTTTTTTTACTAGAGTTATGAAAGAATAATTCACAACTTAATTATTCAAAATATGATCAAATTACAGATAAAAAGATGAACAAATCTGCTATACTGTATTATCATATTACCATATACAGATTTTTAGTATGCTTAATGCATTGCAATGACATACTGAAAAGCATTTCCTTACAGCCTTCACACACACCTCCCACTTATCCAGCTTTCATTGCCTGCTATATAAATCACAGTTTGTAATATACACTTTAAAGCGTAAAAGTTACCTTAAGATGGCTAACCCACTCATCCTATTAAAAAGAGAGTATCACAACATAAATCCAAACTTGCCTTAAAGCTAAAATTGTGCCACACACCAGGACAGCTTTTGAACTGAACTTTATTTGTTGAATATATTAGTACATCATTGTCTGAAGGCAACATTTCTTCCTAAAAAACACATTTGCTCATGAATTAGCAAATTAATATATTCCGTCTTATTTAATATGGGAGTCGATTCCAATCTAGTCAATCTTGTTTTTCAGCTATTTTTCAGCTCTTAATATGCCTTTTTCATTGGAACTACCACAATACAAATGATAACACCTAGACCTGTGCATTCATCTAGTTATAAATGCAAATTCTTCACACACAAAAAACTGAGATTTGTTTTGTTTTCACAAAATGAATATCTGAATGAATGCACCAGCTAAATTTAAAGAAAATGAAGAAATACTGATTACATTTGTCAGTATTCATATGTTTTCTTTTTAGAGCCACACTAATCCCGATTGAGGCCCATGCTGTGCTAATAGGAGGCTTAGCACAGCAGATCCCAGGGCCTGCATTAAAAGAATACTAAATCCATTTTTTTATTTAATGATTCAGATGGAGCATGCAATCTTAAGCAACTTTCTAATTAACTCCTATTATCCATTTTTATTTGTTCTCTTGCTATCTTTATTTAAAAAGCAGAAATATAAAGCTTAGGAGCTGGCCCATTTAGATTCAGCACCATGGATAGTGCTTGCTTATTGGTGACTACATTCAGCCAACCAATAAGCAAGCGTAACCTAGGTCTGAACCAAAAATGGGCCGGCTCCTAAGCTTTACATTCCTGCTCTTTAAAATAAAGTTAGCAAGAAAACGAAGAAATGAGAAGGTCCTTAAGAGATAGTAAACACCAAAAATGTTATCGTTTAAATAGATAGATAATCCCTTTATTTACCATACCCCAGTTTTGCATAACCAACAATGTTACAGAAATATACTATTTACCTCTATAATTACCTTGTATCTAAGCCTCTGCGAGAGAGAGGGATTTAAAATACTTAGAACATATTCCCCTATTTGAAGAACATTAGAGTGTTTTAAACACTTTATTAAATATGAATGACTTGACTACAAAGGTCTCCAATACACTTATATATGTCTATATATGTATACATATGCATTTATGTGTTTTATCTGTAAATACCTATAAAAACATATAAATACATAATTACATATGTACACATATAAACATACATATATATTTAGGTTGGTGAGTTATTTTAGTTGGTAAATGCCCTGACTATAAAAAAGCCTGTTTAAAAGATCCAAGGTCACAGGTTCAAATCCTGGCAGGGCCGACTCAGCCCTTAATCCTTCTGAGGTCAATAAAATGAGTACCATTAAATTGGCTAATAAAAACAACTATTACTATTCAGCTGCCAATTTGGTTAATCCTGAGAGCGAGTGCCTAAAAAACAACCTTTCAATTAAATATTTTTATAATAACTTTTATTAGACAGTGTTAGTATGAGTGTAACTGTACTGTACAATGTATTTTTAATTTTTTGTGTGCAACTTTTTAATCAAGCATAACATTTTTTTATATATATATATATATATTTATATTTCAAACACATGGAAAGGGTCTGCCCTCTCAGACTGGACTGGGTACACAACATATGACCCTGCCACATGCTCAGCCCTATATACATAAATATATGCATACATATAACACATAGAAAGTATGTCACTCTCTTATTAAAAGCAAAATGTAAGAATTCGTTACAGCATTTATTCAAATAGTGTTGTCCTAGGACCATATCAAGGTTTCTTCCTCCCTGGTCACCAACCGCAAAATACATGCTTTTAATCAAACACACTAAAATACAAACAAGGGTTACATAGGCCTTTTGTAATTTCCCTAGACACATATAAAACACGGAAATGGACTGCATTCACATATAGAGATAGAGATAGAACAGGGATTTAAACGGTACAAACCGGCACAAACACAGCACTAACCAACCAGCCCAGTTCCAGTTCTTTTTGCTGTTGTAAGGGAGCTGGGTGACCTTTAGTGACCTTTATTAAATTGTTAATAACTCAAAAATGAAGTAAAATAGAACAGAGATTTAATCGGCACAAACCGGCACAAACGCAGCCCGATTTTATGGCTTTTGTAGGGAGGCTGGGTGACCTTTGGTAACCTTAATTTAATCAATAACTATAAAACAATTATTATTATCTTAAAATTAAAAGCAGCACAAATATTTTTTTTTTTACAGTACAAAACAGCACAAAGCGTAGCACTAACGGAACAGGGGAATTTGTATTTTTGCCGATTGTAGGGGGGCCAGCTTTATGCAGACAATATTAAAACATGAAAAATACAATCTCTGTTCAACAGTCCACCCTAATATATGAACAAAAGCAAAAGTTTGAGAAATAATAAAATAAAATAAAAAACAAGACATGCCATCAAGAAGAGAAGGTTCACAGTGGTAACAGAGTCTTAATAAATTATCCATGCTTAAGAGAGGTTTATGTTAAAATCCCTGATAACACCCCATGCAATGCAAGGTACACCCTTAATCACAGTCATATAGAATATAGGGGATGTATATGACGTTGTAGTTTAAGCAACAGTACTTAACAGCAATCACTTTTAATCTAACCTTATCTTATTCATGAAATGCTTCTGCTGAGCCACCTTCTCAAAACTTTTCAAGCAGACTTGTGCGTGGCGAAAAAAAATTGTTTTGGTTCATTTCGGATTGATTCGGATGTTTTCGAATTTCGTTTTCGGATCGATTCAAATTCGGATACATTCAAATGCATTCGTTTCTGATTCGTTTGGATGTATTCGGATGTATTTGGTTCGGATTTGATTCGTAAATTCGGAAGTTCGGTAGGTTCTTTACCTTTCTTAGGCTGTCCATTAATATTTTATATTTGTTATCAAGAGTCTAATGCCAATTCAAATCTTTTGAGGTGGCCTCTAAAAGATTCTCCCAATGTGTTTTTTTTTAATCTGATTTTTCTTTATGATTTGATCTTATATATCTACTTTCTCTTTTCTCTCAGTTTTCAAAATACTTCAGTCTCTTTTCTTTTTTTTCTTTCTCCTTATTTTCTTTACATTCCAAGTCCTTTTTCATTTTTATTTTTTTCTTATTTTAATCTTATTCTCATATAGTTGTATACTTTGTTTAATCACTTTATTTAATTCTTCTTTATATTTTTTTAGATCCTAATTTTATTAATTTCTTCTCCTCCTTTTTCTAATTTCTGATCTCTATATCTTATTAGTCAGTTAAACTATTAGAGAAGCCAATCATACATTGTCCCCACTCTATATAAAAATCCACATCAGGATTGAAAAGGGAAGTGGATTTACAGGCATTTTAATGTTTCTTTTTCTACTCTTTCCCTAGGTTTTTAAAACAAAGTTTTAACTTTTGTACTTTCAGAGTTTTAATCAGCTACTTTGTAACACTTTGCACTATTCTTATCTTGTATGTGTATAGTGGTTTTATATAAAACAGAAGACATGTAAATAATTTTATATATATTTTTAGGTGATAGAATGTTTTATGATTAATCAATAAGCATATCTTCAAATAAGTATATTTATAGTACAGACCATTATGTCATAAGCTTTAAATATGAAGGGATCGGTCTGATATATTATAATATATAAAGTATCTGCTGATATTGCTGTGCACTTTCTATGTTATGAATGTAAGTGGATGGGGCAGATCTAAAAAGGAAGCATCCATATAAATTAACAAAAGCAAGGGAGGGTGTGAAAACCTTCTGATGAAGCAGAGTCACATCTGGAAAATGCATCAGGCTATGCCCTTTTCACAATGTCACCAAGCACAAGGAATAAGAGCATGTTTGGGATCACACTTCTACAGTTGCAAGAAAAAGTATGTGAACCCTTTGGAATGATATGGATTTCTGCACAAATTGGTCATAAAATGTGATCTGATCATCATCTAAGTCACAACAATAGACAATCACAGTCTGCTTAAACTAATAACACACAAAGAATGAAATGTTGCCATGTTTTTATTGAACACACCATGTAAACATTCACAGTGCAGGTGGAAAAAGTATGTGAACCTTTGGATTTAATAACTGGTTGAACCTCCTTTGGCAGCAATAACTTCAACCAAACGTTTCCTGTAGTTGCAGATCAGACGTGCACAACGGTCAGGAGTAATTCTTGACCATTCCTCTTTACAGAACTGTTTCAGTTCAGCAATATTCTTGGGATGTCTGGTGTGAATCGCTTTCTTGAGGTCATGCCACAGCATCTCAATTGGGTTGAGGTCAGGACTCTGACTGGGCCACTTCAGAAGGCGAATTTTCGTCTGTTTAAGCCATTCTGTTGTTGATTTACTTCTATGCTTAGGGTCATTGTCCTGTTGCAACACCCATCTTCTGTTGAGCTTCAGCTGGTAGACAGATGGCCTTAAGTTCTCCTGCAAAATGTCTTGATAAACCTGGGAATTCATTTTTCGTTCGATGATAGCAATCCATCCAGGCCCTGATGCAGCAAAGCAGCCACAAACCATGATGCCCCCACCACCATACTTCACAGTTGGGATGAGGTTTTGATGTTGGTGTGCTGTGCCTCTTTTTAACCACACATAGTGTTGTGTGTTTCTTCCAAACAACTCAACTTTAGTTTCATCTGTCCACAGAATATTTTGCCAGTACTGCTGTGGAACATCAGGGGCTCTTGTGCAAACTGTAAACGTGCAGCAATGTTTTGTTTGGACAGCAGTGGCTTCCTGTGTGGTATCCTCCCATGAAATCCATTCTTGTTTAGTGTTTTACGTATTGTAGATTCGCTAACAGTGATGTTAGCATTTGCCAGTGACTTTTGTAAGTCTTTAGCTGACACTCTAGGATTCTTCACCTCATTGAGCAGTCTGCGATGTGCTCTTGCAGTCATCTTTACAGGACAGCCACTTCTAGGGAGAGTAGCAGCAGTGCTGAACTTTCTCCATTTATAGACAATTTGTCTTACCGTGGACTGATGAACAGCAAGGCTTTTGGAGATACTTTTATAACCCTTTCCAGCTTTATGCAAGTCAACAATTCTTAATCGTAGATCTTCTGAGAGCTCTTTTGCGCAAGGCATCATTCACATCAGGCAATGCTTCTTGTGAAAAGCAAACCCAGAACTGGTGTGTGTGTTTTTATAGGGCAGGGCAGCTGTAATCAAGACCTCCAATCTCATCTCATTGATTGGACTCCAGTTTGCTGACATCTCACTCCAATTAGCTCTTGGAGATGTCATTAGTCTAGGGGTTCACATACTTTTTCCACCTGCACTGTGAATGTTTACATGGTGTGTTCAATAAAAACATGGCAATATTTCATATGTTATTAGTTTAAGCAGACTGTGATTGTCTATTGTTGTGACTTAGATGATGATCAGATCACATTTTATGACCAATTTGTGCAGAAATCCATATCATTCCAAAGGGTTCACATACTTTTTCTTGCAACTGTACAGGGAGTGCAGAATTATTAGGCAAGTTGTATTTTTGAGGATTAATTTTATTATTGAACAACAACCATGTTCTCAATGAACCCAAAAAACTCATTAATATCAAAGCTGAATAGTTTTGGAAGTAGTTTTTAGTTTGTTTTTAGTTATAGCTATTTTAGGGGGATATCTGTGTGTGCAGGTGACTATTACTGTGCATAATTATTAGGCAACTTAACAAAAAACAAATATATACCCATTTCAATTATTTATTTTTACCAGTGAAACCAATATAACATCTCAACATTCACAAATATACATTTCTGACATTCAAAAACAAAACAAAAACAAATCAGTGACCAATATAGCCACCTTTCTTTGCAAGGACACTCAAAAGCCTGCCATCCATGGATTCTGTCAGTGTTTTGATCTGTTCACCATCAACATTGCGTGCAGCAGCAACCACAGCCTCCCAGACACTGTTCAGAGAGGTGTACTGTTTTCCCTCCTTGTAAATCTCACATTTGATGATGGACCACAGGTTCTCAATGGGGTTCAGATCAGGTGAACAAGGAGGCCATGTCATTAGATTTTCTTCTTTTATACCCTTTCTTGCCAGCCACGCTGTGGAGTACTTGGACGCGTGTGATGGAGCATTGTCCTGCATGAAAATCATGTTTTTCTTGAAGGATGCAGACTTCTTCCTGTACCATTGCTTGAAGAAGATGTCTTCCAGAAACTGGCAGTAGGACTGGGAGTTGAGCTTGTCTCCATCCTCAACCCGAAAAGGCCCCACAAGCTCATCTTTGATGATACCAGCCCAAACCAGTACTCCACCTCCACCTTGCTGGCGTCTGAGTCGGACTGGAGCACTCTGCCCTTTACCAATCCAGCCACGGGCCCATCCATCTGGCCAATCAAGACTCACTCTCATTTCATCAGTCCATAAAACCTTAGAAAAATCAGTCTTGAGATATTTCTTGGCCCAGTCTTGACGTTTCAGCTTGTGTGTCTTGTTCAGTGGTGGTCGTCTTTCAGCCTTTCTTACCTTGGCCATGTCTCTGAGTATTGCACACCTTGTGCTTTTGGGCACTCTAGTGATGTTGCAGCTCTGAAATATGGCCAAACTGGTGGCAAGTGGCATCTTGGCAGCTGCACGCTTGACTTTTCTCAGTTCATGGGCAGTTATTTTGCGCCTTGGTTTTTTCACACGCTTCTTGCGACCCTGTTGACTATTTTGAATGAAACGCTTGATTGTTCGATGATCACGCTTCAGAAGCTTTGCAAATTTAAGAGTGCTGCATCCCTCTGCAAGATATCTCACTATTTTTGACTTTTCTGAGCCTGTCAAGTCCTTCTTTTGACCCATTTTGCCAAAGGAAAGGAAGTTGCCTAATAATTATGCACACCTGATATAGGGTGTTGATGTCATTAGACCACACCCCTTCTCATTACAGAGATGCACATCACCTAATATGCTTAATTGGTAGTAGGCTTTCGAGCCTATACAGCTTGGAGTAAGACAACATGCATAAAGAGGATGATGTGGTCAAAATACTAATTTGCCTAATAATTCTGCACTCCCTGTATATGCCAAAGTGAAGACCAGTGTTCCTTTGGCTTTGGGATAAAGTTTGCTGGCTGCAGCAGAGATGATTTCCAATCTAAAAGCAGTACAACAGCGACTTTATATTCTGGGATGGCCCACTCACATTACTTGCTGTATATACCTCACATGTTTGAGATTATATCCTGTGTAAATATAAGCTGTGCACAGAGAGTGACACAATTAAATATGCAGCAATATATATAACGGACCAGTTATGTACACTATTATACTTTACAAGTTATGTCATATGACATCATTATTACATTATATTTATGTTATATTTTATTTTATTATAATAACCGGACATAGAACCACTTTAACCTCTTTCGGTTCACACAATGGAACGCAGGATATGCGTTCCACACATACACTGTTTGGCGCTGAGAGTACACTTAATCACACAGGTATTTGAAATTGTCTATTCACTTTATTTTGTATATAAGTTTGTTTAATGCACTACATGTTTATGCTGATGATGGGGAGGAATTCCCCGAAAACGTTCCATTAAAGAGTATTTACTTTTTTCACCAAAAGACCTGAGAGTGCATCCATTTGTCCAGGATTTTATATATATATATGTATATATATATATATATATATATATATATATATATATATATATATATATATATATATATATATATATATTTATATATATATATATATATATATATTATGTTTTAACCATATACATATCTATGCAATTTTTTTTTTATCTTGCAATCCCAAATGTTGAATGCCTTCTCTTCACATAATATATTTAGCCAATGAGTTCATTTTGATGCATTAGCAAAATAAAGCTTCACACACACAATCACATATACATACCTGTGTTCACTCACACCTACACAGCTACTCAGTTATCTATTCATGATATTTATATATATATATATATATATATATATATATATATATATATATATATATATATGTGTGGATGGAAAAGAGGAAATCAAAAGGGCGCACAGCTAGGCACTAGAATAACAATGAACTATTTGTAAAGTAAGTATGTTATTTTCAGACCAATGTGGTTATAGTAACAGGAAGAGGGCATAATAATAAATAATAATAATAATAATAATGTCCTTGGATTGTTATTGTATTCTAAAAAGTTCAGTATTGTACTTTAGAATATTCGACACTTCTTTGTCTGAGGTAAATGGATTTGTGCTTACCAGAGGTAACCTCAATCATATGAGGTAAGTTGTAGACTTGTTTGGGTTAGAGATGTTTCTTTGGCTCTTGTCCAGTCTTTTTTGCTTTGTTCTTTGCTGTAGGAATCTTTCTTTTGGTGAAACCCTTGGGATCTTTGTTTCCAGGTGGCTCCTGGCAGCAGTATGTTGTTTTGAATGAAAATCTTGGACTCTCTTGTATCGTTTGTTGAAAGGCAATGGAAAATCCTGGACTCTCTTTTTCCTCTTGGTGATGAGAATCTGGGTTGTCTCAGGTGTTCATATCGGTTGAGATGGAATGAGAAAAGAAAACAAGAACATAGTGTGATAACGTTTAAATAAAAAAGCTCTTTTTAATTAGAACTAAGTAACTGTGCTTACATCAAATGCCCTCAATCAGAGTATGAGGTAAGTAATAGACATGGAATAAGTATTTCGATCTCCTGGTCAGTGCTCTGGTTGGCTGCAGTGCAAAGATTGCCCAATGCAGTATTTGAATTTAAAGTACAGTTCAGCCTGCTAGTGGGAAACAAATTGCTGTATGCTTTATGTGGTTCTTTTAAAAAGCTCAACCTGCTGACCGTAATTTGTGGTCAGTAAGACCAATGCGTTTATAATGCTGTTAGGCTAAAGCGCCTCTGTTGTCAGTTGGTAAGTTCAAATTGTGCGTATAATATGCTCACAGAGGCATATGTATAATGAAGGGTACAATCGCTCAAAAAGTTCTGTTACCCGTTGTGTTGAATATGATGCCATGCCGCAATGTAGCAAAAGGATGTCCGCCCACCTTTAGATAATCCTTACGCGTTTCGAAGTGATCAGTCACTTCTTCATCAGAGGTAAAAAGTGGAATGGACAGAAGTCGGCATCGTGAGAATTTAAAGGTCTGTGGTGGGCGTGTTTGTTCCTAATTGTCCAATTGCGGCTAAGTTGTAATGTCGTCAGGTATGTTAGCGTATCGGTTGTCATAGTGACCATGCTTTGTAGACTTCTGGGAATTGGTCGTCAGTGTCTGCTGGGTCCTATAGTCTCTCCTATTCTAAGTCAATCTTACTATTTTTACTGGAGCGTATGCTTAAAGTCCTAGATAGTAATACAATCTTTTCTCTTGTTTTTATAGTATTTTAGGCGAACGGAAAGTAATAAATAATATCGTAATATAATGTTTACGGTGTAGTGTTTGAATTTAAACAATTTTATTCTGTATAAGTTTCTTGGACGTTTTTTGATTATGAATTTTGGACAAAGGTGGAGGTATGGGAAGTAGTGGAAAGTGTATTAGCCTTGAATTTTTGATATGCTGGTAATCTTAATGTAAGTTTGATACCTATTATTTATCTGTTTTTATGGCTAAACATAAATTGCTGATTTTTGTGACTGATTTTTAAGAGATTTCTATAAAAATGCTGCCAGATCTATATCTTCATTTAATCCCATAGGGCTCATTGTGCCCATATAGTGAATCCAGAAAGTTTCTCTCTGGCGAAGCTTAAGGAACCTGTCTCCTCCTCTGCGTGGTATTTGAATTTGTTCTAATATTGTGCCTCTGAGTGCTTTTGGATCTTTATTGTGAATTTTTTTGAAGTGTCTCGAAACACTATGGCCCTTGTAGCCTGCCTCTATGTTTTTCAGATGTTCAATCAGTCTTTTCTTGTATGGGCGTTTGGTACACCCAATATATTGTAGATTGCAAGTGCACTCCAGTAGATATACCACGTAAGTGCTTTTACAGTTAGTGAGGGTATTTATTTCACATTTTTTTGATGGAAAAGTTTTTGATTGAATTATTTTTGTTGCTTTTTTGCTTTCATAAGCATGTTCGCAGCTCTTGCAATTGGCCCTGTTGCACTTAAAAAAACCTTTAGTGTTTGTGGATAACCAATTTGTTTTCTTGGTGGTGTCTTTGAGTCTGCTGGGTGCCAATAATTGTTTTAGGCATCTGTTCTTTCTAAATGTGATCTTTGGTGCAGAGCCTATGCTGTTTTTCAGGAATTTGTCTTGCTCTAATATTGGCCAATATTTTTTCAGTATTTTTCTAATTTCTGGGGCTGCTTCATTGAAAGTTGTAACCATACCTATTTTTTTGGTACTTTTGTTTGGTTTCTCTATGTCTTTTTTTGCAGTAAGAAGTTGTGTTCTATCTAGTCTTTGCACTTTCTTAAGGGAGTTGTCGATTAATTTTTTAGGGTAATTTTTCTGTATCAGTTTTTCCCTGAGAAGTTCAGCTTCTTGTTTGAAATCGCTGTCTTTTGTGCAATTTCTTTTTAGGTGCTGAAATTGCCCGTAGGGGATGTTGTGGATCCATGGTTTGTAATGTCCACTATCTGCTCTTAGGTACCCATTGCAGTCGGTGCTTTTTCTATAAAGTTTAGTGTAAATGTTTGTATTTTCATTGAACAATATTAGATCAAGAAACTCTATTGAGTTTTGTTCAATTTTGGAAGTAAATTGTAGGTTAAAAATATTATTGTTAATATGTTGTAAGAACTTGGTGGTGGTGGGGGTATCTCCTTCCCATATTAGTAGGATATCTTCGATATATCTACCCCACCAAATAATGTTTTGTTGGAAGGGGTTATTTTGGTGAATATAGGTATCTTCCCACATCCCCATATACAGGTTGGCGTAGCTGGGTGCCATGGTTGTACCCATAGCGGTTCCGCTGATTTGCAAGTAATAGGAGTTATTGAATTCGAAATAATTCTTTTCTAAAACAAATCTGATACATTCAGTATTGAAGTTTTGGTGTTCATTTGATAGATCTGTATCGTTTAGAATTTGTGTCATTGCGGAAATCCCCTTTTCATGGGGTATACTAGTGTATAGGGAAGACACATCCAGTGTCATCCATTGGTATGTGTCTTTCCATTTGATTTTTGTAATTTTAGCTATAGTGTCTGTAGAATCTCTTAGGTAAGATTTAAGATGTGGTACTAGTGGTTTTAGGTAAAAGTCTGCGTATTCGGAAATCCTGGCCGTCAGGGAGTCTATGCCTGAGACTATTGGCCGTCCCGGGGGATTGACCTGGTCTTTGTGGATTTTTGGTAAGTGGTAAAAAATGGCTTTATTTGGAAATGCATGTGTTAAGTATTTGTGTTCATTTTTGTTGAGTAAGTTCAAATGATTTGCTGTGTCTCATCGAATTGTACTGTTTTTGAAATATGGTAGTAGGATCCCCTGATAGTTTTTTATATGTCTCAGGGTCATTTAACAGTCTGTTGGCCTCTGTGAGGTAGTCAGTTCTATTTTGTATGACCAGTCCTCCTCCCTTATCTGCTTCCCTCAGAACTATGTCTTTCATGTCTTTGATTCTAAAGCTGTTTTTTCATGTTTCTTTAGGTTATCATTTTTGATTGAATAGTTTTCACAAAGTGATTGTAAATCCTTTTGTACTAACTCACTAAAGGTAGGGATGGCATTACCTTTGGATTGTGTCGGAAAGAATATAGAGGAGGGTTTGAGATTGGAGTGTCTTTTAGTTTGAATCTGTGTTTGAGTTTCATTACTATTGTATAATTCCTCCAGTGTATTTAGTACATCCAGATCAGTGTCTGAGATGTTTTTTAGAAAGTCAATGTTATCTTTTGCATTGAGTTTCTCGAAATGTCTACATAATGTGAGTTTTCTTATAAATTTGTTGAAGTCAATGTATAGATTAAAAGGATTGGGACCTTTTGTAGGTGCAAAATTTAGCCCTTTTGAAAGAATACTTAATTCGTCTTCTGTGAAGGAATGGGACGACAGATTGAATATTTTTAGAAGTGGTTCTCCTGTTTGCCCCTTTTTGGGGTTCTGGGTTCTTCCTGTTCTTCCTCTGTTTCCCACCAGTCTTCCTCCCCTTCTTCCTCTTCTACACCTTTTCTTTTCTTTGGGTTTCCCATTGACCACTGAGGTCTTAGATTTATGTTTTGATCTTCCCTTTGGTACTCTCTGGGTAGTGCTGTCCCTGTAAAATTTGATGTAGTATCTGGGGGGTGGTTTCCTATCCATTCCCTTTCTAAAAAATGATGGTGTCCGTTAGTTTGTGTTGTTCCTTTCTTGGTCATAATTTTTCTGTTTTGTTGATTGTGTTTTTGTTCTTGGTTTCTGTTTTGTTTATAATTATAGCTATGTGATCTTTTTTGGAAAGTATCATGTTGTTCTTGATGATAATTCTGACATTCACATTTTGCTGCAGTATTTTTATTATATTCGTAATATGAGGGATTATTTCTCATGTTTTTATTCCCTGTAAATGGTGTTTGGTTGTATCTAGAATCTGTCATATTATATTGGTTTGTCCCGTTATTTTGCCATGAGACCTTTTTTTGATGGAATTTATTTTTAGGGACTCGTGGATTTTGATAATTGTGTTGCCAATGTGTGTTTTTATTGTGTGTGTAGTTCTGATTTGAATTTCTTCTCCGTGTGTTTTCTGAGTTGGAGGGTGTATTTCTTGCATGTAGTTCTCTAAGGTTTTTCTTTGATGTGTTGGTAATAGTGTTTTTGTCGTTGTGGTTGACTCTCAAATGATGATTGTCATTTGTTTTTGTTTTTGTTTTGGTAGAATTTGGAAAGGTGAATGTACCATTTGAAGTAGATTGTTCTGGGGTGTTGGTGTTTTCCCATACCTCCATATCTTTATCTGTTTCTAAGTCAAATTTGTTTTCATCAGTGATCTCTTGCATTTCTAAGTAGTCTCTGAGAAATGTTTTCTTTTTTTTAGCTTCAATGGTGTGTTTGAATTTTTGTATTCTCTCTTTATTTCTTTCGTCTAGTTCTTTGAAAGTTGTGTCTCCCTTGTGTGATTCTAAAAGTTTTTTCATATCTTGTATTTCTAATGTCAGTTTGTCCACTTTGTGGTTTCTATATCTGATAGCTATATTCATTAGAACGTAAGATGCTTCCTCAAGAGCGGTGTCCCACTCTGTGAGGTACTCTATATCTTCTGGTTCAAAAACCGCAGATTTATAGAGTTTCAGACCTTTTGGTACTACTTTATATTTTATGTATCTCTCCAAGTTAACACTGTCATGCCAGTGGGTGAGTTGTTTTTTGCTAAGTTTTTCTATTTTGTCAAAGACGTCTCTGGGGTCCATGTTTTGTTCAATCACGTTTTTACTGTCTTCGTCTAGATTGATTGAAAGTTTTTTGACCTTTGTTTTTGGATCAAAGTAATTTCCAAATTCAAAATTAGTAATCTCCATATTATTGTTAGTAGTAGTACTATTTATACTTTATATATAGTTTAGGTTTGAAAGTGTTGTGTTTGAGCTGCTGGTTGGGGTATAGCACCAATGTAGGTGGTATAAAGTATGTTAGAAAAAAGGAGGGGCACCTGCGCTAAAAACACTAACACTTGGTGAGAAATGGCTATTTTGCAACAATAGTAGTGATAGTGATATATATGCGTGCTGCCACTGATACAGTGTACCCATGTCACTGTTAGGAATGTGGATGGAAAAGAGGAAATCAAAAGGGCGCACAGCTAGGCACTAGAATAACAATTAACTATTTGTAAAGTAAGTATGTTATTTTCAGACCAATGTGGTTATAGTAACAGGAAGAGGGCATAATAATAAATAATAATAATAATAATAATAATAATAATAATAATGTCCTTGGATTGTTATTGTATTCTAAAAAGTTCAGTATTGTACTTTAGAATATTCAACAGTTCTTTGTCTGAGGTAAATGGATTTGTGCTTACCAGAGGTAACCTCAATCATATGAGGTAAGTTGTAGACTTGTTTGGGTTAGAGATGTTTCTTTGGCTCTTGTCCAGTCTTTTTTGCTTTGTTCTTTGCTGTAGGAATCTTTCTTTTGGTGAAACCCTTGGGATCTTTGTTTCCAGGTGGCTCCTGGCAGCAGTATGTTGTTTTGAATGAAAATCTTGGACTCTCTTGTATCGTTTGTTGAAAGGCAATGGAAAATCCTGGACTCTCTTTTTCCTCTTGGTGATGAGAATCTGGGTTGTCTCAGGTGTTCATATCGATTGAGATGGAATGAGAAAAGAAAACAAGAACATAGTGTGATAACGTTTAAATAAAAAAGCTCTTTTTAATTAGAACTAAGTAAATGTGCTTACATCAAATGCCCTCAATCAGAGTATGAGGTAAGTAATAGACATGGAATAAGTATTTCGATCTCCTGGTCAGTGCTCTGGTTGGCTGCAGTGCAAAGATTGCCCAATGCAGTATTTGAATTTAAAGTACAGTTCAGCCTGCTAGTGGGAAACAAATAGCTGTATGCTTTATGTGGTTCTTTTAAACAGCTCAACCTGCTGGCCATAATTTGTGGTCAGTAAGACCAATGCGTTTATAATGCTGTTAGGCTAAAGCGCCTCTGTTGTCAGTTGGTAAGTTCAAATTGTGCGTATAATATGCTCACAGAGGCATATGTATAATGAAGGGTACAATCGCTCAAAAAGTTCTGTTACCCGTTGTGTTGAATATGATGCCGTGCCGCAATGTAGCAAAAGGATGTCCGCCCACCTTTAGATAATCCTTACGCGTTTCGAAGTGATCAGTCACTGATATATTTTAAATATATTTATATATATCTGTATATATAGATATGTAGAAACCAATATAGATATATATATAAAGACAAAAACCAGCTAGTAGGGGTTAATATTTAGACTAGTGAACTAGGGCCCACCTCTCTTAATATTTAGATGAGACCCCAGGTGCAAGGAGGCTTAAAAAATAACTATAATTAGATTGAGAAATAGAAGTAAGCCTTTTCCAGCACTGCACATAAAGTCACAAAATTAAATTCACACAATGAATCTGTGAATCACTTAAAGCTCGACTCAAACACGGTTGTCAAGATGCAACAATTAAATTTATTAAAGGAAAAAAATTTCATAAAGAAAGTATATGTGCAAATGTTACAATAAATTTGATGCAATTCATCAACTAAATAATAAGCATGCTAGTGCATTCATTACCCCTCACACAAAGGCTCTTTTTCCATAGAGTTAGTTGCAGTGCGTCCACTGAGAAAAAAGCACGGTTACCAGTTAGTAATAAATGATTCCACTGAAGCTATATGACAAGCTGTAAAGTTAGTTGTGCTTAAGCTGTAATAATATGCAATGCACTGCAGTGAAAGCAAATATCCTCTTGTGCTGTGTGATTGACACGTGTTTCACCCTACATTAACAAGGGCTTTCTCAAGCTGAATAGATATCCAGTATAGGATTTCAGCTGCTATTTAAACACTGACCCATGGGTGAAATGGAACAAAATATAATTAGCACATATACTTGCCACATTAAGCTGTTGCTTACGGGTCTAAAGTGAAAAGAAAACCATTTTACCATATTTTACTATTTGACAACCGTGTTATGGCATACAATTCCACTATATAAGAAAAGAAACAAAATCTTGTTTAAATTTACCATTATCAAGTATATATACATTAATAAGGATTCTATGGGCAAAAAAAACGCAAGTTCAGCTATATAGCTGTAAGTTAGAAAATCACCTATACTTGAATAAAATAAATTTCACTCTCAAACATTTGTTTAGTATAAATGCCCACAAGAAACAGAAATATGTCTTAAAGGTATACATACTAACAACATTGACATCTAAAATGATGAATAGTTGTCATAAGTAATAAAATTAGAGCTCTGAGTGATGCATTTGTGAATAGAGTAGTTAAATCTAAACCAAACTCTAGGTGATAGAGAGATAATAAATTTATTAAAGGTATATACACCCCATTTCTAATTATCCAAAAGCTAAGGAAATACCTTTTTTATATAGCATAAATATTGTCAATATTATCTAGTTGTAACTAGAATAATTAAATCTAGACCAAAATCTGGGTGAAAAAGAGATAATACATTTCTTAACGGTATATACACCCCATATCTAAATATCCGAAAACTAAGGATATTACCCTCTATCTAGCATATACATTTTAAATATTATATAATTAATGTTAGCAATATGAAAAAATTATTATCACAACTTTAATTGCTGAGGAATGGAGCAAAATTTTATTCTTAATTAAGACCATATGGTTGCATTGAATGCAAGTTGTATATCCATTTGCATTCTGATTTCAACAAAATGTTGTCCCAATTTCCACCCCTCTCACTCACGTCTATTAATTCAAGGCCCATAAATTTAAGGTCCTCAACACTGCTTTGGTGCATCTCAGAGAAATGTCTTTCGACACCACTGTCTTTAATTTTTTTCATTCAATATGTCCCTCCTGTGTTCCTTCATCCGTTCCCTGAACTCACGATAGGTTTTACCCACGTAAAATTTTGGGCATGAACAAAAAGCAGCATAGAAAACTACCTCGCTGTGGCAAGTAATGTGGCCCTTGATTTTATGTGGGTAACCCCTTTTCTCAATAAAAAAATGGCCCTTATTAATGTGTTTACACATTTTACATTTACCGCATTTGTAGCACCCATCCTTCTTCTGTTGTCTACCTAGACAATTATTATGTCCTTTGAAATGACTGTGAACTAATTTGTCTTGGATAGAGGGAGCCCGTCTAGCGGTCATCAGGGGAAAGTCCCCAACAATTTTACGAATATCTGGATTAACAGTAAGAATATCCCAGTGTCTGCATAACATTTTTCTAAGTTCACTCCATTCTGAATTAAATGTCCTAATGAATCTAACTGTAGTATTAGTTTGTTTCTCCACTTTATCATATAATATTTTATCTTGTGAAGTATCTCTTGCTCTATGATAACCTTTTTTAATGATTTTATTTTGATATCCCCTAGCTTTAAATCTCAATTTGAGATCATCAGCATATATTTTAAAGGCTTCCTCAGTGTGACAATTTCTTTTTTGTCTCAGGTACTGACCGATAGGAATAGCGTTTATTTGATGTTGGGGACGGTGACTAGAGGCTTCAAGGAGTGTATTTGCTGAGGTACTTTTCCTGAATGTTTCTGTTATTAGTTTATTGTCCCTCTTGGTTATTTTCAAATCCAAGAAGGACAAGGACTCCAAATTCCATTCATACGTAAATTTAAGGTTCCAATCATTAATATTTAATTTTTCCATA
>NC_069500.1:695996491-696001491 GCF_027579735.1 Bombina bombina
TTTCAGCTACTTGACTGCAAAAGGGCTCCAATGCACTCATATTTATGCCTATATATGTATACATATGTAGTTTTGTGTATATATGTCTGTAAATACATATATACACATATAAATACATACATATGTTCACACGTATAAACATATAAAAATATATTTATATATATATATATATATATATATATATATATATATATATCCTCCGTGTGTGTCTGCACTCCCAATGCTGTGTAGTCATCAACCAGGGTGCAAAGTCAAACAAGTATACAGTCTATATCCAATAAAGGACTGCACTCACTGGATTTAGTTTCAGAAACCTTCAAATCTTTATTGTGGTAACGTTTCGGGGTTCGCAGACCCCTTCCTCAGACCAGACAACAGTGCAAGTGAACAAAGTGTGCAATATATAGCACTAGCCCCACCCATCACAAACATCAAAATTGCGCCAAAAATCCATCACCATGGTAACACACAAACAAGGCCCCATGACCATACCACCAGAAAACACAATCAAAATACAAAATAAAACAAACTGCATATGCAAGTATTTTGCATAACCTCATAGTTGAACACTAATATGTACAATCATCAGTAGTAGTAGATATTCAGTAGTTACAATAGAATCACTGTAATTAGTTACTGATCCAGTTTAAGTAGCTTAAAGTATATTTAGACAAGCAATGATGGAAAACACACTAATCAAATAATCAAATAATCAAAGTAAACATCATGCAAGAAGAGGAATCTATCTATCAGTTGCACTGTTTAAAAACATATCCACCTCCCTGTATCCAGTTACAGGACTCAATCTTAAGGAAATATACACATAAGCCATATCATATAAACATTGCAACATAGATTAGGCATTTAAACTTCTAGCATTTGAACTAGATGAAAAATAAACAAATAATAAAAGTCAATCAGATATATATAGATATATATGAGGTCTGTTACTGCTAATTCAATGTCCCCCATATTTATCCCAAGGCTTGCTATGACCAATCCTATGTAAAAGTATGTGAGCTATAAGTACTAATCTGACATTCTGGCAGATACAAATATACAAAAATACAAAATTGTCAAGCCCCCTGGGCGCGCAGAGCAATGTGTTGTGTCCCATGCGAGTTGAATATAACAAAAAGGCCCGTAGTTCCCAGTGTCAGGGTTCTATGCAGGATGTCTTAGCCGGTGTATTATACCCTAGTGTTGGGAGCTAAGATAGATGTAAACATGGGTGCGTGTATTTACCTATGTAGCAAGTCTGTGTACCGAGTCTGTAGTGCATCAGTGAAACAGGCGCGGCTCAACCCGGTATAGCGTGAGTGAGCTTGGAGCACGACCGCATGGCTAATTAGCATAGCCTGTCAGTCAGTCAATGGGCGTAGCTAGGTCACGGAGTGACAGCGGAGCCTGTGATTAGAGTTATGCCGGGCTGCTACTATACCTATCTCAACTGAGCTTCTTTGTGAGCCCCAAGAAAATCAAAGCTAGTATATCAGGCTTATATTAAATGGTCACATAGGTCTTAAATATGGTCTATTGTGAATAAGTATGTATAATCATATGTGTGCCTAAACATCAGAGCATTTGGTGGGAGCTATAAAAAACCGCTGTGTGCGTGATAATGGGAGGCAGGCAGATTCAGGATAAGACGAACCTAGAGCAACACGGATTTACTGCTTAAAACGTGAATCATTAGAAATTAAAAGATAAAAAATATAAAAAATTAAAAATAACCAAATTAATATTAAACCGTTAGTGAATAAATTAAATTAAATCAATAGCCAGCCTGCATCACAGGCCAAGTAGAGAAAAAAGGGGGGTAGTTGGGTACTGCCATCATGGGTCTTACATGCTCATAAGAGCCACTAGGGTGTAATTTATATGAATGTTAGATCATGCACCACAGATATTATTACGGGGTAATTCTATTTAGAATAGGCACCATAGTAACAGTTTGACGAATGGTATACCATAGTTCAATGGTCTAATACCCCTACAGGTCCTCCCAAATGTAACATGTATAAAACATACTTGTGCCCGAGAAGGTCACTCGTACAGTAGGATCTCAATACAGATATCATTGACCCCCTGTATACATATGGCAATCAAGTTGAGTTAGAGAGACACAATCAAAAGAGGGCACGCTACAGGTAGACGGGGCAGGACACTCTTGCAGATGGAGGCTAGATGGATCCATAGACTAGATACCATCTACCCCAGAGGATTAAACATGTCGAATGATTGGCACTGTTTCCTCTGATGCCTTGACTCACCATAGCTGTATATGTCCTTGTGCACAACAATGTATTCGTATTGACAGCACTTAGTGTATTATATATGCTGGTTAGGGTGCACTTGTACTATACATTTTTGATATGGTGACCCGTAGGCGCTGTGCATTTAGCATCTTGATATTGCCTTGATATATATTTTTTGATTTTTTGATATTTTCTGTCTTTTGCTATTCTCTGCAAATTTTGGCTCAACTGAAATGTCTACCTGTAGCGTGCCCTCTTTTGATTGTGTCTCTCTAACTCAACTTGATTGCCATATGTATACAGGGGGTCAATGATATCTGTATTGAGATCCTACTGTACGAGTGACCTTCTCGGGCACAAGTATGTTTTATACATGTTACATTTGGGAGGACCTGTAGGGGTATTAGACCATTGAACTATGGTATACCATTCGTCAAACTGTTACTATGGTGCCTATTCTAAATAGAATTACCCCGTAATAATATCTGTGGTGCATGATCTAACATTCATATAAATTACACCCTAGTGGCTCTTATGAGCATGTAAGACCCATGATGGCAGTACCCAACTACCCCCCTTTTTTCTCTACTTGGCCTGTGATGCAGGCTGGCTATTGATTTAATTTAATTTATTCACTAACGGTTTAATATTAATTTGGTTATTTTTAATTTTTTATATTTTTTATCTTTTAATTTCTAATGATTCACGTTTTAAGCAGTAAATCCGTGTTGCTCTAGGTTCGTCTTATCCTGAATCTGCCTGCCTCCCATTATCACGCACACAGCGGTTTTTTATAGCTCCCACCAAATGCTCTGATGTTTAGGCACACATATGATTATACATACTTATTCACAATAGACCATATTTAAGACCTATGTGACCATTTAATATAAGCCTGATATACTAGCTTTGATTTTCTTGGGGCTCACAAAGAAGCTCAGTTGAGATAGGTATAGTAGCAGCCCGGCATAACTCTAATCACAGGCTCCGCTGTCACTCCGTGACCTAGCTACGCCCATTGACTGACTGACAGGCTATGCTAATTAGCCATGCGGTCGTGCTCCAAGCTCACTCACGCTATACCGGGTTGAGCCGCGCCTGTTTCACTGATGCACTACAGACTCGGTACACAGACTTGCTACATAGGTAAATACACGCACCCATGTTTACATCTATCTTAGCTCCCAACACTAGGGTATAATACACCGGCTAAGACATCCTGCATAGAACCCTGACACTGGGAACTACGGGCCTTTTTGTTATATTCAACTCGCATGGGACACAACACATTGCTCTGCGCGCCCAGGGGGCTTGACAATTTTGTATTTTTGTATATTTGTATCTGCCAGAATGTCAGATTAGTACTTATAGCTCACATACTTTTACATAGGATTGGTCATAGCAAGCCTTGGGATAAATATGGGGGACATTGAATTAGCAGTAACAGACCACATCTATATCTATATATATCTGATTGACTTTTATTATTTGTTTATTTTTCATCTAGTTCAAATGCTAGAAGTTTAAATGCCTAATCTATGTTGCAATGTTTATATGATATGGCTTATGTGTATATTTCCTTAAGATTGAGTCCTGTAACTGGATACAGGGAGGTGGATATGTTTTTAAACAGTGCAACTGATAGATAGATTCCTCTTCTTGCATGATGTTTACTTTGATTATTTGATTATTTGATTAGTGTGTTTTCCATCATTGCTTGTCTAAATATACTTTAAGCTACTTAAACTGGATCAGTAACTAATTACAGTGATTCTATTGTAACTACTGAATATCTACTACTACTGATGATTGTACATATTAGTGTTCAACTATGAGGTTATGCAAAATACTTGCATATGCAGTTTGTTTTATTTTGTATTTTGATTGTGTTTTCTGGTGGTATGGTCATGGGGCCTTGTTTGTGTGTTACCATGGTGATGGATTTTTGGCGCAATTTTGATGTTTGTGATGGGTGGGGCTAGTGCTATATATTGCACACTTTGTTCACTTGCACTGTTGTCTGGTCTGAGGAAGGGGTCTGCGAACCCCGAAACGTTACCACAATAAAGATTTGAAGGTTTCTGAAACTAAATCCAGTGAGTGCAGTCCTTTATTGGATATAGACTATATATATATATATATATATACACACACATACAGTAAATATATACACATATATACATACATAAAAATATATAACAGCAATTTAAAATATGGGTGGGGGGTGAAAAGTGAGTTTAAAATCCTCCACTAAATCCAAAATGTAGAGAAAATAACTCATTGTGTAAACCATTTAAAAATCTAGACAAGTCAGAAGACTTGCTTTTACCCCAGCAACTCTCTGGTTACACTGTTTCCAATGCAGCAAAGGATTCTGGGGGAGATATGCAAATGAGGTTCACAATGACTCACTTTTTTACTTCTAGCCTGCTTTTTAAGGCAGACTTCCCTTTATGCCATAGCATCGCCGCATTACACAGCTTCTAAGCTTAGCTAGGGGTAGTACAGTTATTCAGACCAATCCCAGGACTGCTGTTTCATGGTTATTGCCACTCATCAGCTGGGAGTAGGTTGAATCACTGCTTGATAAAGTTGTTTTCTGGGGGAAATACAACAGCAATATAAAATATGGGGATGCGAAAAGTGAGTTTAAAATTCTCCACTAAATCCAAAATGTAGAGAAAATAACTCATTGTGTAAACCATTTACAAATCTAGACAATTCAGAAGACTTGATTTTACC